>NC_043710.1:27736472-27770445 GCF_006229205.1 Suricata suricatta | reverse complement strand
TATATATATATATATATATGGAATACTACATGGCAATGAGAAAAAATGGAAATGGAATCTGGCCATTTGTAGTAAAATGGATGGACCTAAACGGAGTCATGCTAAGCGAAATAAGTCAGGCAGAGAAGGACAGATACCACATGTTTTCACTCATAGGTCTAACAGGAAAAACCTAACAGGGGACCATGGGAAGGGGAAAGGGAGGGAAAAGAGGTGGGGAAAGGGAGTGAGGCAAATCCTGAAAGACTTTTGAATGCTGAGAACAAACAGGGTTGGGGGGGGGGGAAGGGGAAGGGGGTAATGGTAATGGAGAGGGGTACCTGTGGGGTACTTATATGGAAACCAACTTGATATTAACCTATTTAAAAAAAAACCAACAAAATGAAAACATTGACCCAAAATTTAGATTTTCCAAAATATGTACTGCAAAAATGATTTACTGAGGTTTAGGGTGTAATCCTTGTAAAAAAAAGAAATTTCTTTGTACTGAATCAACCAATCAGCTTATACAGAAACTAAATTGAGGAGCTTGGCTTCACTAATGTTAACACTCTAACCAAGTATATAATCAGAATCCCAACAAGAAACAGATTGTACACATAATTAGGATAATTTGAAGATGATATATTCATACAACTGTAGACATAATATAAAGGAACCATAAAATGTGGTGCAATTTCTAGGGGCTAGCAGCAATGGAGATGTCACTACACAAGACCCAAAAAACCAGAAAAAGGTTAAGTTACTGGAACCCAGTAAGGGAACACTACACAGAGTAGGCCAGCTTGAGAGAACTAGTGATATACTGAGGGACAAGGCCACACTGAAATGACCTCACAGAGAGGGAATTCACTCTCTTTCTTTCCTCCTATCTCCTGTTCCGGCTTCTCTCCACTGGCCCAACTCAACAGAAAGCCAGAAGACAGGAGAACGCTGATAGAATCCACACAGGTAAGTCTTATAAGGAGAAAAGGATGGATACATCTGAATCTGGAGGGACAAATGGAAGGTATTTTGCAAATTGATAAAGTGTAATTTATTAGTAAATATTTAAGTGGCACTCAGTAAATATTAGTTTAGAACACTTATTGAGTGTCAGTAAGGACAGGTATCTCTCTCTCCATATGCATGCATGCACATACATACACACACATGTACACATACATACATACAAAATATAATACTCTCAAAGATAGGGAGGTGGTCCAAAGTGGCATTATTTCAGGTGGGGCTTTGAAGGCAAAGAAAACAAGAGGTCATTCACTGAGAAAATAAGAACAAGGCCTTCCTACTTCTCCTTCCTCTCATACCAACCTTACCTTGTATCAGTGAAGGATTTTTAATTGCAAATAATGGAAAATTAAACTGGTCCAAACCAAACTAACTTATATGATAATGGAGATTTATTGATTCACATAACTGAAAAGTCAGGAGGTATGGGAATGGTAGGGTTGGTAGATCCAAGGACTCAAAAATGTCATCAAAGAACAGGTTAATTTACTTCACATCAGTCTGGCATCCACACCATCACGTTCCTCCTTTTTGGTTTCTCATGTAGAGAAATGACTGACAGCCACAGTGGGGGTTACACTCCTCCTGGTTTATAACCACTAGCTAAGGTTATCTGTCCACTTCTGAGACAATGACTGTGATGGGAAAAATAAAATGTTTATAGCTTTCTGGCAATTTAAGAGTCCAATGTGCAATGTATTCTTTCATTCACAATACTCCAGCCATACCAGATGTCTCCAGTCCTTCACATATACGAGACTCTTTCCTGTACCAATTCCTAGCCAAAAGTCTGAGAAGCTATTACTAAAAATTTTTCTGCTTAAGGGATTTTGCATATGCTATTCTCCTTGCCTATAACATTATTCTTGTCCCTCCCCTACCCCTTTACCTCCAAAATAAGAAATTCGCCTATTATAATGTCATCACATCCTTTACTTTTTCTTCATATCATTTATAACAGTTTTAAATTATTTGATCCGTGCGATTATGTATTTTGTGTCCAATTCCTCCATTGGACTTAAACCTCAAAAAAGCAGCAAAATATGTTATTTTCTTTGGACCTGTACCCTTAGTGTCACATCACATAGTACCTCACAGTCCATCAAATACTAAAGAATGAATGAATAAATGGTGCTAATAAGATTTGACATATAGTAAATGTTTGTTGGCTACTCATGTCACCATAAAAATGCATGCAACTGGTGAGAGTCAAACAACATTTTTAAAAGTTTGTTTATTTTGAGAAAGCGAGCATGAGCAGGTAAGAGGAGAGGGAAAGGGACAAGGAATCCCAAACAGGCTCTGCACTGACAGTGCAGAGCCCATTTCAGGGCTTGAATTCACTCACAAACTGTGGGGCTCCGAGCTCACAAATCATGAGCTGAAACCATGGCGGTTAATCAGCTGAGCCACCCAGCTGTCCCAAGAAACAATATTTTAAATGGTTTAAAACAAATTCATTCATTACATTTACTGGAATCATAACTCATAGTTTATGAATCATATTTAAAACATTTAATCTTTTGATACCCAAAACTATCTACCCAACTTTTTCTAATAGTATTTCATAAAAGTAATTATTTTACACTGTAATTCTACCTAATACTATAAAATTGTTATCAGTCATACCTTCTTTAAACTGCATATTTCAGATTCTTGTTTTTTATTTAAAGCTGAAAGTCTTTTGTTTAATTGTATTGCTCCTTGTACTGAAATATGAAAGACATTTAGAAAAATAATTTATTCAACATACATTTTAAGTATCACTACAATGGACAGAGAAAATAGCCTCAACGCAATATATACAATTATTATTGAACACAAATAATATTAAGATGCCATTTACTATTACTAGATAAGTTCAATTTATTCATTATAACATTTAATCACTCCTATTAAATATATGTTTAAATAAAATAGCACCTACCGTTTTGTTCTAATTTTTCGTGATTCTCTCTTACCAATCCAAATTGACCTGTTATTGTGGCATAATATTTCTCAATTTCATTCAGTTGCTTCTGATGATCTTCTTTAGCCAGAAGATGTAACTGGAGTTTTTGTTCCTATTTTGAAGTTATTTTAAATGTTATAAGCTTATAATACATACACATATACATATACATACATATATGTTTAAACATACATAAAAATGTACTGTTTTTAATAACTCTTGTTATGAAATAGGCCATGAAAAAGTGCTGAGCACACCACAGGAAAGGAGGGATTTTTAAGCCTGTGTAAAATTAAAGCATATTTTTGTTTTTAATTTTTTAATGTTTATTTGTGAGAGAGAGACAGAGAGAAAGAGAAAGAATATGAGTGGGGGAAGGGCACAAAGAGGGAGACATAGAATCCAAAGCAGGCTCCAGGCTCTGAGCTGCCAGTACTGACCCTGATGCAGGGCTCAAACTCACACATCCCGAGATCATGACCTGAGCTGAAGCTGGCTGCCTAACCAACTGAGCCACCCAGGCGCCCAAGCATATTTTTGTTTGTAACAAAATGGTCACTTAAATTTATGCTGCCCTTGTTTACAATTTTTTTAAAATCAACTGGTTTCATTTATTAAATATAAAAGACAATTAGTCCAGGCCAGCACTAAGTAAAATCACGGGAATATTAAAGAAATACTCTTGATAACTAAGGAAAGGAATTTATTTGGGGGCATAATTATGAGTGCATTATCAAATGAGTATAGCACCTTCTCACTGCATTACAAAATTGAATGATGAAGGGAGCCTGGGTGGTTCAGTTGGCTGAGTATCTGACTCTCGATTTTGTTGCAGGTCACGATCTCATAGTTCATGAGTTTGAACCCCACATAGGGCTCTGTGAAGATGGCATGTAGCCTGCCTGGAATTCTCTGCCCCTCTCTCTCTCTCTCTCTCTCTCTCTCAAAAATAAACTTAAAAAATTGAATGATGAGGACAATATCTTTCAGAGGCAGGGAGGCAATACAGTACAGTAGAAAGTCTACTTATGCTGAGAGACATAATTGGCAAAAATTGGACCCAAGGTATAATATGGACCTTCACTGCTTTCAGCTAAAGAAGGTTGCTTTGTCATACTTAGAAATACGACTTTAAATTTTAAAAAGAGGGATGCCTGGCTGGCTCAGTTAGTCGAGCATATGACTCTTAATCTGAGTTGTGAATTCAAGCCCCACACTGGGTATGGCGTCTACTAAAAAAAAAAAAAAAAAGTCATTTATAAATTTTAAAAATATAATGTTAATAGAATAGGTAACATTTTCTAAAGGTTTTGATCTTGACTTGGTATTAGGAGAATCACTGGTGATAACTTTCATTCATTTTTGTCACATGGTTTGGCAACTATGATAAACAGTGGTAAAAAAACAGGGTAAGGTTTCATGGACTGACACTCAGTAATTGTTTTATGAATGAATTGTTGTCCTGTGGGGTTCCAACAGTGTAAATTTGTCAGATATACCTGGCCAGTAGCTGTTTCCCCTATCCAAATTATCACAATTTCAATTATTTACTTGAAATATTTCTTCCTCATTACAATCTAGTAGGATTAAAATTCACAGGTTCTATTCTCCCCTAGTCAAGTGAAGGGCATATTACTCAAAATAAACCAACTGATTTCTACCATTTTGGAATTTGAAACTTGAGCAAAAAGACTGTAAAATGAAAGTAGTTTGGTAGTGATCCTAGCCAGACTGATGAGACCTCTGTCTTGGGTTTCTACATCCTGCTTCACAAACTCTGGAATTACCCTGATCCTTATCCATTCTCAAACCCATTCTGAACTCTCTGATTGATTGTGAATGCCTCCCCTAAATTTCCTTTTGCATAAAATAAAGAACTATTTCCTACTGCTTTAAAACCGAAGTACAGACAGTATAGTAGTCAAAAGCTAGTTGGCCTGTGTTTAAATCCTGCCTCTATAATTTGGTTGCTGTGTGACCTTGGGAAATCTACCCTATCTTTGAAACAAAGATTCTAAACCTTTCTCCCTGATAGGGGTGCTGTGAGGATAAAATGAAATAATACAAATAAAACACAAAGAAAAAAATGCAGAATAAATACAGTATGTTTCATTATTATTCCTTAACCAATAAAAGTGCCTTTAATAATTTTAATTAATTTTATTTGGAATATTAGCCCTAATATTAATAAATAATATATACATATTACAATTTAAGTTTTCTTAATTATATTATCTTGGCACATTTGATGATAATCTTAACTTTTTCAAAGACACTTTTTAAGGATTTTAAGCAAAGTGATAATATCATTGGTATTGATCATAAGGGATCAATTGACAGTTTCTAATGCACTTATATGGCCTTTTCAAATTCACTGTTATTTGAATTAATCATTAGCATTTACACAAAAAGTGGACAAATGTACTTACTCCAGAGATCTTATGTCTACCTGGGTAGTTACTATGATTAATAACAATGACCAGTAATAAGCCAAATTCCATTTCTCCAAAATATCACTTAATTGGGGTCCCTGGGTGGCTCAGTCAAGTATCTGACTTTGGCTCAGGTCATCATCTCATGGTTTGTGGGTTTGAGCCCTGCATTCGGCTCTGTGCTGACAGCTCAGAGCCTGGAGCCTACTTCAGATTCTATGTCTCCCTCTCTCTCTCTGCCCCCCCCCCCTTGGGCTCTGTCTCGTCTCTCTCTCTCTAAAAAATAAACATTAAAAAATTTTTTTGCAAAGATACCACTTAATTCTCTAATCTAGAGAATTGTATTTGCTTTCAGTAGATGTGTAGAAACCTAATAAAATTTCACTAAGTCTGATGGCATTATTTCAATTCAAGGAATTTTTCTTTTTTTACAGTTATTTTAATTCCAGTTAACATACAGTGTAATATTAGTTTCAGGTGTATAATACAGTCATCCAACAATTCCATACATCAGTTGATGCTCATCATAACAAATGCATGCCTTCATCCGTATCACCTATTTCACCCATCCCCCCACTCACCTCCCATCTGGTAACCACAAATTTGTTTTCTATAGTTAAGAGCCAGTTCTCTGGTTTGTCTCTTTTCTTCTTTTGTTCATTTCTTAAATTCCACATGAATGAAATCATATGGTATTTGTCTTTTCCTGACTTATTTTGCTTAGCATTATACTCCCTAGCTCCATGCATGTTGTTAGAAATGGTAAGATTTCATTCTTTTTTACACTGAATAATATTCTCCTGTGTGCACACACAGACATACACACACACACACACCACATATTCTTCATTTCTTTGTCCATTCATCTTTTGGTGGACATTTGGGCTACTTCCATAATTTGGCTATTATAAATAATGCTGTTGTAAATATACAGGTGCATATTTCTCTTCAAGTTAGTGTTTTTGTATTTGGGGGATAAATAGCCAGTAGTGCAATTGCTGAATCACATAGTGGCTCTCTTTTAAACTTTTGAGGAACCTTCATACTGTTTTCCAGAGTGGCCACACCAGTCTGCATTCCCACCAACAATGCATGAGTGTGCCCTTTTTGGCACATTCTCACCAACACTTATTGTTTCTTGTGTTTTTTATTTTAGCCCTTCTGACAGGTGGTATCTCTTTGTAGTTTTAACTAGCAAGTCTCTGATGATGAGTGATGCTGAGCATCTCTTCATGTGTCTGTTCACCTTCTAAAGGTCCTCCTTGAAGAAATATCTGATCATGTCTTCTGCCCATTTTTAAATTGGATTATTTGGTTTTTGGGTATTGAGATTTATAAGTTCTTCATGTATTTTGGATACTCACCCTTTTTCAGATATGCTATTTGCAAATATCTTCTCCCATTCTATAGGTTGCCTTCTAGTTTTGTTGATTGTTTCCTTTGCTGTGCAGAAGTTTTTTATTTTGGTGTAGTCCCAATAGTTTATTTTTGCTTTTATTTCTCTTGTCCCCAGAGACAGATCTAAAAAAAATGTTGCTGTAGCCAATATCAGAGAAATTACTGCCTGTGGTCTCCTCTCCTCTAGGATTCTTATGGTTTCAAGTCTAAGAGGTGATTCAGTTTCTTCCTTTTGCATGTTGCTGTATAGATTTCTAAACACCATTCATTGAAGAGACTGTCCTTTTCCCATTTTTCCTGTTTTTATGCCAGTACCATACTGTTTTGATTACTACTGCTTTGTAATAAGACTTACAGTCTTGAATTGTGATGCCTCCACCTTTGCTTTTCTTTTTCAGAATTGCTTTGGTTATTCAGTGTTTTCTGTGGTTCCATACACATTTAGAATTATTTATGCTAGTTCTGTGAAAAATGCTGTTGGTAAGATAGATAGATAGATAGATAGATAGATAGATAGACAGACAGACAGACAGACAGACAGACAGATAGATATCCAGATAGGTAGATATATGTTTTTCCAATCCACTATGACCATGGAATGTCTTTCCATTTCTTTCTGTCATCTTCAGTTTCATTCATCATAGTTTTCAGAGTATAGGTCTTTCATCTCTTTGATTAAGTTTATTCCTAGTCATCTTATTAATATTTGTGCAAGTATAAATGAGGTTGTTTTCTTAATTTCTCTTTCTGCTGTTTCATTATTGGTGTATAGAAATGCAAGGCACAGTGATTTTGCATTTTGTGACTTTACTGAATTCATTTATCGGTTCTAGTAGATTTTTGGTGGAGTCTTTCAGGTTTCTATATATGGTATCCTGTCATCTGCAAATAGTGAAAGTTTTACTCTTTCCTTACCAATCTGGATGCCTTTTGTTTTTGTTGCCTGATTGCTGTGGGTAGGACATCCTACACTATGTTGAATAAAAGTAGTCAGAGTGGACATCCCTGTCTTGTTCCTGACCTTAGGGGAAAGCTCTCAGTTTCTCCCCATTGAGGGTGATGTTAGCTATGGGTTTTTCATATATGGCCTTTAACATGTTGAGATATCTCTTTAAACCTAATTGTTGAAGATTTTTATCTTGAATGGATGTTATACTTTGTCAAATGCTTTTTCTGCATCTATTAATAAAATGATCACACAGTCTTTATCCTTTTTCTTACTGATGTGATATATCATGTTGATTGATTTCCAAATGTTGAAACACTCTTGCACCCAGGAATAAATCCCACTTGATCAATGTGATTTTTTTTAATGAATTGTTGATTCACTTTGCTAGTATTTTATTGAGAATTTTTGCATCTGTGTTCATGAGGGATGTTGACCTGTAGTCTTTTTTGGTGATGTCTTTATCTGGTTTTGGTGTCAGAATAAGGCTGGCTTCACAGAATAAATTTGGAAGTGTTCCTTCCTTTTCTATTTTTTGGAATAGTTTGAGAATAGGTATTAACTTTTCTCTAAATGTCTGGTAGAATTCACCTGTCAAGCCATCTGGTACTGGTCTTTGGTTTGTTCAGAGTTTAATTACTTATTCAATTACTTTGCTGATTATCAGTCTGTTTTCTATTTCTGATTTAATTTTGGTACTTTATATGTTTCTGTGAATTTATCTATTCCTTCTAAGTTGGCACATAGTTTTTCATAATATCTCATTGTACTTCTGTGGTGTTGGTTGTCACTTCTCTCATTTGTGGTTTTATTTGAATCCTTTCTCTATTTTTCTTGATAAGTCAGCTAAACGTCTATCAATTTTTTTTCATAGAACCAGATCTTGATTTCATTGATCTGTTTTATTGGTTTTTGTTTGTTTTTAGTTTCTAGATCATTTATTTCTGTTCTAATTTTTATGACTTCCTTCATTCTGCTGGCTTTAGGTTTTGTTTGTTCTTTTTCTAGCTCCTTTAGGTATGAAGTTAGGTTGTTTCAGATTTTTCTTCCTTCTTAAGGTAGTCCTGTACTTCCCTCTTGGAACTGCTTTTCCTGCATCCAAAAGGTTTTGACCATTGTATTTTCATTTTCATTTGTTTCCATGTACTTTTTAATTTCTTTTTTATTTTCTGGTTGATCCATTCATTGTTTAGTATCATGGTATTTAACATCCATGTACTTGTGGTCTTTCCATATTTTTCTTGTGGCTGACTTCTAGTTTCATAGCATTGTTGACCAGGAATTTTTCAGTTTTTCAGTTCAGATCTATTTTTATGTAGCCTTTATGACAATATTGTCCACTACATATTAATAGAGGCTTCCTCAATCTTTCAGTTAAAATGTCTTGAATATAACTGGCTGTCAATGCCTGCAAAGATTAACAATCCTGATAACTAAAACTGGAGCACAGATTAAAGTGATTTCATAGGTTTTCTCTACATAAAATAATGTATAATATACTGTATTTCAACATCCTTTGCTTGAAGCCAAAGTCAATTCAATTAAAATGCAGTTTCATTTGTTTGCATGACATAATTTTCAAATACATTAGCCTATTCAGTAACCATGATAAATACTATAAAGACTTTCCAATTACATGGGCACCTATAGCTCAGTAGCCCACACAGGCCCATATTGGACTATTCATATATGAACCTAGTGGGCTGCTCTGATTTAGTTTTGATAATCAGATGTAGAAACCAGCTGCCAAGTTTGCCACTAATTGCATGCCAGCAAATAGCTTAAATTCTTTGGGAAGCAATAACAAAAACAGATTGGTAATAACCCAAGAACATTTTAAAGAATATAAATAACTTTATAATCTTATTATTAAAACTTCAATATTATACATGATATAATAAAGATAATTTTATTGAGATGACTAAGAAATAGTTAAGTACATACTGTTTTATTTTAAACTCTGAATTGATTCAAGCTATTTTCTTCTTTTATTCAATTTTGCTACTAAATGCAAAGATTGTGTCCATAAGAAAATGTTAGGATTCACTGCTTTCCAAATACATTTAAATTTTAACAAACTTAATCTATGAATATCAAGATTAGAGGGGAAAAAACAGCACCTGCATAATTAAGAGTGTCTGTGCATGTGTGTGTGTGAGTGTGTGTGTGCATCTGTGGTCTAAAAGATTACTTTAAAGCCTCAAAGCATTTAAAATAGGAATAATTTAAAAAGAGTACTTATAACAACTATATATATGCTAATTATGACTTTTTACAACTATATATACTAATTAAAGGCATAATTGTTCATTTTCCCCCTTTCTTACTTCCTTATTAAGACCAACTTGAAAACCTTTACAGATAAAAAAAATTTCCCATAAAATAATTAATTTATTTTAAGTAAATTTCAGGGAAAAAGATAAAAACCCAAAAACAAACTTCATACATTCTTCAAATCCATTTTGCAACTTACCTTTCAATTTCTTCAATATGAACCCAAAATAAATGGAGTTATAAAGCTCATTTTTTTAAACCTATGGCATCTTTTTAAAGATATTTTTACCTTTTTTAGTCACAAAGAGAGGGTATATACTACTTTAAAAAACCAACTTAAAGTTACAATAATACTTTGTGTGTACAGATATACATAATATTTGTAATCTTGAAGATTATTTTCAGACAAGTCTTCAGTGTAAAAACATTCTACTATAACATAAAAGGGGGGGGTAATTTTAAATCCTATGAAACCTTCAGTATTCAAACGTTAATTTAATAAAGAATAAGAAATCTTTCTTATAAGTCTTTTCCTTAATGGAGAGCAAAACACAAAAAAATATATATATAACTAAGAACTGGCTGCATAAGTTTTTACTTTATATACTAAGTCCTACTAGCTCTTCATTACACAACATAGTCGGCTAATGATGAGAACACAACAGGAAAGATTTTCACTAATAAATCAAAATAACAGTTAATTTGATGTTCCACAGTATACTTTAATCATTTTTTGTTGCATTCTTTATATTGATAATGATCAATGTGATCATCTGCTCCACAGAAGGCCAGGGTACTTGTAGAGACAAGTAAATCTCTGGATTTATAATTGTGTTAACTTATCTAGAGACATATCACCACCTCTGTCACCTACACAAGAATCAGTTTACTGAATTCACAAAAGACAGAAATTTACTAGTTAAAGGCTCACATAAAGAATATGAGAACTTCTTTAAAATTTTAATACTATTTTAAAATTATTTCTTTTTGGACACCCAACTTTATCAGTTGCTTCCCAAAGTCCTGCCTTGATATAAGCATCCATTCTGTTTCCTGTCTTGCCCACAGAGTAAAAGAAAAATGATTTGAATAAAATAAGTTAATTAGTGAATATAGTACTTCGAATAAAGATCATCCGAATCATATAAAAATAATGTAAACAGAATAATATAAGAATGTTTATTAAAAAAAGATTATTTTAAACTTTTAAATCAATTATATAAAATAAATTTAACATTCTGCCAGAATCGACAAAAAAACCTAAATGTACATATAAAATATATAAATTACTTTAATGCAAAATTATTTAATGTTTTGAATTTTTTTAAAACATTATAACTCAAATATCATTTTAAAAGGTTCTTAAGAGGTTATCATTCACATTAACAAAATACTCAGAAATTACTAAAAACTTGTTTCCATTTTTCTAAGATTATAAGTATCTGATGAAATTTTAAAATGGAATAAAATAAAATACATTTTATGTTGCCTTTGATCTTTAACTTGTAGCCTTATCTCCCAGGTCAGAGGGCACATTATTCAATTTCACAATATTTTGTGTAAAACCACTGTAGCGTTGAAGATGACTTTCAGTACAAATGTCATGGTACTTAAAGCTAAACTGGAATCTAGTTTTTCAGCTTCTTAATTAAAATCATAGTTTAAAACAGTCCGACAATATTGTCTTTATTCTTTCCAGTTGAACAGCAACCGAATTTTCACATCTTTTATTCGATCAAGCTTAGCAATCTTTCTATGGTTTTTTTATTTTTTAACACACCGAAAACATTTTCAAGAAGCAAAACAGTTACTTTATTTTTCTGTATTTAATAAAGAGTGATCTCTCATTTTTTCTTTCTCATATATATAATATATAACCTCACTCAGAAATTACTTTTACTTGCCTTACAGTCGGCTCCAAAGACAATGACGAAGTAGCATAATCCCACCCAAAAACCCTCAGAAGATTTCAGCGGATCTGGGAGAATTTTGTTCAATCAAAAATACAGAAAAAAAAGTCCTTCTGAATCAAAGATGGATAGAGAGAATATCAACTAAACATTCTATATTTAGTATAGCATATTATGTATGCTGTAAAAATACAAATATGAATTTTTAATATACTAGAGAAGAGGAATGTACAACAAACACTTGTTGAGTAGTAAAGAATGAGTACTATACCCCAAGTGTTGTATTCAAATCCCATTTTGTATCATTTTAACTTTTTCAGACAATCATTAATAACTACATGTTTGTATAAATACCTAGAAAAGATAATAAAACAAGAGGTTTTATTGTTTTGATTTTCTTGTTGTTTGATAGTAAGATAAGACCTCTATCAATAACCTGGGAACTGGGTTAAATTTATTTTACAATATATAAATGATTTATGTAATCTGGAAATATACTTGAAATAAAGTCATTTAAGCTATATTTGAAATTTTAGTTCAGTCCTTTAAATAGAATATTAATATCTAATTTCAAATACTTTTTTACTATAAATGCCACATTTAAACTGTCAAAAGTAGAACACATATGATATGCTAATATGGAGAGTGGGTGTATATTCTGTAATTTCCTTACCATTTCACTTACTTTCTTCTGTAAAGAATATTTAGAAACCTTGAAAAAACAAAAAAAAATTCATTATAATTCTTTATCTGTTACAAGTTCCTCCTGAAATTAAAACTATATGCTATAAGGGTGCCTAGGTGGCACAGTCAGTTAAGTGTCTGACTCCTGACTTTGGCTTAAGTCATGATCTCATGGTTGGTGAGATCAAGCCCCGTGTCAGGCTCTAAGCTGACAGTGCAGACCCTGCTTGGAACTCTCTCTCTTCCTCTCTCTATGTCCCTCCCCACTCATGTGTACGTCTCTCAAGATAAATAAACTTTAAAAAAATAAAATAAAACCACATGCTATAAAATGTGGTGTTTATTTCCTATGCAGTATTTTTCTCTTGAGACACTTTTTTCAAGATGATATTTACCATAGCGTTCCTTCCATATAACAAAAAACAATACAATCATTTATTATTCAACACATATTTATGCAGCACCTACTAGATACAAACCACTTTCCTAGGACTCTGGGATACAGCACTGAATAAAACAAATTCTCTGCCCTTCAGAATTTGTCTAGTGGGGGTAAGACAGACAATAAAATATAAGTAAAAAGTACAAAAGTTAGAGAGTAACAACTATTATAAAGAAAATCACGCAGGATAGCAAGAGCATTCTAAGACAGTTTGCTTCTTAGTATCAGATCTTTGATGAAAATTTGACAAAATGGAAAAGCATAGGAAAAAAGCTGTTTTAAACAAATCATCTCATAAGCCAGAAATAACAATCATTACTACTTTGGTACTTCAGTTATTTTGCTATGCATTTATACCTTTAAAAGATGGTTAGTGGGGAGTAGAATAACAATATATGCACTATTTTGTAACCTATTTTTTCTTAATATATAACAAACACCTATGATGAATTAATCTACAACACAACTTTTTAACAGTTACACAGTATTCCACTTTATCAAATTACTTTCATTTTTGTAGGTTTACCCAGTTTACAGTTTTATGACACTACTGTGAGATAAACATACTTGTACTAAGAACTGTAGTTATGTATTTTAGCACAATAAATTCCAAGAAGCGGAATTCCTACTATTTGTTCCTTTATATAGACTTTTAACAATTCTTACATAGTCCTCTAGAATGGCTGACCAAGCTAAACTTCAACCAGCTGTGTATGAGTGCTCATTTTCTTAAACTCTGTTTATATTTGTGAAATTTTAAGCAAAATTAGTTAACATTTCCAATGAAATCAATTTTTTAGCATGCTGCCTTAAATAAGCTGATTAATTTTGTTTGTTTTCTTCTTAGAAGAGGTTATGTGTGGTTTATTTCTTCAACAAATACTGAATGCATACTATAAGTAAAGAATTAATGTACACACTGGGGGTATAATATTGAACCCAAAGAATCCTGTCCAGTTTAAATTCTGGATACTATAAAAATAGGTAATATAAATAAGTTAAAATACATGGTCTTTAAATACAGATAGGTACTAAAGAAATATAATAAATCAAGGAAGAAGATTCCATAAGATACCCAAGAAAATCCTTTCTGAGATGACACCTTTTCAGTCAAGATTTGACAGGAGTGAGGAAGAGTATTTCAGCAAGTGCACCGGCCCTACGTAAGGAAAACATCTGGTGTGTTTAAACAACAAGAAAGCCAATGTGGCTGGAAGAGAATAAGCAAAGGGAAAAACAGCAATAGAGGAGTTCAGAGAAAAGAAGGGGTAGGGAGAGGGCCAATTCATTGTAGGTCTTGTAATGCATGATATAGACTTAGGTTTTTATATTAAACGAGACAGGAGGACACTGAAAGATTCCAAGAACTAGTGTAACATAGCCTGACTTACTTTTTTAAAGGATCACTCTGACTGTTAACACTAACAGGGAACAAAAGTGGAAGCAGAAAAACCAGTTAATAAGCTATTGTGATAATCCAGATGAAAGAAGATAATGAAAGGGTCTTAGTAATTGATGTAATGAGTCAGATTCTGGATATACTCTGAGGGAAACTGCTGACAAAATCTGCAACAGGAAAATAAGGAGTCATAATTTAAGGAAAGAAAAGACAAAGAAGTTAGTTTTCAGGAGCAAAATATTTTCTATTATTTATTTATTTTTAAATGTTTATTTTTGAGAGGAGAGACAGAATGCAAGCAGGGGAATGGCTAGAGAGAGGAGAGACAGAATGCAAGCAGGGGAATGGCTAGAGAGAGGAGACACAGAATCTAAAGCAGGCTCCAGGCTTTGAGCGGATGTGGGGCTTGAAGCCATAGATGGCGAGATCATTCCCTAAGCAGAAATTGGCCTCTTAACTGAATGAGCCATCCAGACACCCTGGGAGGAGAATATTTACTAAAACAAAAAAATTATGTTTATGGTTTTGAACATATCAAGTTTCATGTCAACCCAGGCTGAAGATACATATTTGAAAGTCTTTAACATAGGTCCCATTTGAAAGACATGAGATGGGATGAGATGAGATGAGAGTATTTTTTAAGGCACACAGACAAAAAAAAAAAAGTAAAAGGATAGAAGTCATCTGGAAACATAAGAGTGAAATGCTTTCACTCTAACCCAGAATTTAGTATCTGCTAATGTGGTAACTAATTTTATATGGCAACTTAGCTATAACAAAAGTTTATTTCTGAGTGTGTCTGTGAGGGTGATTCTGGATGAGATCAGCATTTGAAGCAATGGAATCATTAGACTATGGCACTTTTCTGCTTCCATAATTGGGTGACTCACTTCCTCATAATAAATCTCTCCTAATATGTATATGCTATACTGACACTAATTTATTAACTATAGAAGCCAATTTCAAAGACAGTATGAAAGTTGACTTATAAAGTCCCTTACTTTATAGAAAATATTACGAAAAGCTGACTGTACAGCACATTTCTTTACAGCAAACCTTATTTACCCATTAATTTTCCATTAACTAGTTTTATGTTACTTGAGAATAAAGTCCTTCAAAACTATGTTAAAAATATTTAAACTTTACCCCTCTCCTAAGCAATTCAGTCCTAAGCCCATAGGCCATGGGCCTAGGGCAAGATAGGTATCCACGGGGAAAGGGGTGAATAGGTCATAGTAGCAGCATTCCAGAACAGGCCTGAATGAGGAAAAAACAATCCCAATTGAGGGAAATCTATTGTAGAAATCAGAAGCTGAGTAGGGAACTATTTGCAGATGAAATGATACTATATTCAGAAACCCCGAAGGACACCTGGCTGGCTCAGTCTGAAGACTATGTGACTCTTGATCTCGGGGTCATGAATTCGAGCACCGTGTTTGGGACAAAAAAAAAAAAAAAGAAAAGAAAAGAAAAGAAAAGAAAAGACTCCACCAAAAAACCACTAGAACCGATAAATGAATTGAAGATGACACAAAGAAACAAAAAGACATTCCATGGTCATGATGAATTGGAAGAACAAATATTGTTAAAATGCCTGTACTACCCAAAGCAATCTATACATTTAATGCAATCCTATCAAAATAACAACATCATTTTTCACAGAAGTACAACAAACCATTCTAAAACTTATACTGAACCAAAAAGACCCTAAATAGCCAAAGCAATTTTGAAAAAGAATAGGAAAGCTGGGGGTATCACAATTCTGGACTTCAAGTTATAGTACAAAGTGGTAGTAATCAAAGCAGTACAGTACTGGCATAAAAACAGACATATGCATCAGTAGAACATAACAGAAAACCCAGAAATAAACCCACAAGTATATGGTTAATTAATCTTCAACAAAGCAGAAAAGAACATCCAATGGAAAAAGGACAGTCTCCAGACCACTTTCTTACATCATATACAAAAATAAAATCAAAATGGATTAAAGACGAAATGTGAGGCCTAAAACCATAAAAATCCTACAAAAGACCACAGGCAGTAATGTCTCTGACATCAGCTATAGCAACATTTTTCTAGATATGCCTCCTGAGACAGGTGAAACAAAAGCAAAAATAAACTCTACATCAAAATAAAAAGCTTCTGCACAGCAATGCAGACAATCAACAAAACTAGAAGCCAACCTACAGAATGGGAGAAGATATTTGCAAATGACATTTCTGATAAAGGGTGAGTACCCAAAACATATAAAGAACTTATAAAACACCCAAAAACCAAATAATCCAATTAAAAAAATGGAAAGAAGACATGTACAGACATTTCTCCAAAGAGAGTACTTAGATGGTCAAAAGACACAGGAAAAAATGCTCAGCATCACTCATCATCAGGAAAATGCAAATCAAAACTACAATTAGATATCACCTCATATCTGTCCGAATGGCTAAAATCAAAAACACAAGAAACAAGTGTTGGTGAGGATGTGGCAAAAAGGGAACACTCATGCACTATTGGTGGGAATGCAAACTGGTGTGGGCCGCTGTGGAAAACAGTATGGAGGTTCCTCAAAAGTTATAAAGAGAACTACTATGTGATCTAGTAATCACACTACTGAGTATTTACCTAAAATACACAAAAACACTAATTAAAAGGGATACATATGATAGCCAAGATATGAAAGCCACCCAAGTATCCATCGAAAGATGAATGGATAAAGAAGATGTGAATTATATGTATGCAATGGAATATTATTCAACCATAAGAAAGAATGAAATCTTGCCATTTGCAACAACATGGATGGAACTAGAGAATATAATGCTAAACAAAATTAGTCAGAAAAAGACAAATGCCATGTGATTTAACTCATATGTAAAATTTAAGAAACAAAACAAGCAAAGGTGAGAGAGAGAGAAACCACAACACAGACTCTTAACTATAGAGAACTGATGTTACCAGAGAGAAGATGGGGGACAGGGAGAGATGGATAAAATAGATGATGGGGATTAAGAAGTGCATTTGTTGAGGGCTGAAGGGGGAGGGGGAAAGGGGAAGAGGGGTGATGGTCATGGGGGAGGGCACTTGTGGGGAAGAGCACTGGGTGTTATATGGAAACCAACTTGACAATAAACTGTATGAAAAATAATTGCTTCTGCTTTACTGACTTAGAATAAGTGTTTGTATAATTATATATAGCTCAAGTTATTGTAAATTAATGCTCCAGATTCATGCTCAATTTATATGATTGAGTCTTATTTCATATTGTACAATAAAATTCTCATTTGATTCCTCAAAAAAAGAAGTGCACTTGTTGTAAAGAGCACTGAGTGATGTATAGAGCTGTTGAATAATCATACTGTACACTTGAAACCAATATAACACTTTATGTTAACTATACTGAAATTAAAATAAAATTAAATTCAAAAAGAAGTTGAGTAGGGTGATGAGGGCAACCCTCTAAAGGGCAACCCAGCTCAAGGTGTCAGAGTCCAAGCAGGAAAACGATGGCATTTATTTAGGAAGGAAGGCATAGCAAAATGGTAAACTGGTTTAATAAACAGGGTAGTTTATTAAACAAGTAAATATATTAAAGATAAAGAATGTCACATATCTCACTGTAAGAGGAAAGAAATTTATACATACAGAAAGAAAATAAACTAAAATTAACCTTGTGGTTTTGTATTAAAACTGGAGGTAATGTAAATTCATGGTTTTTTATATACATAGGTTGTTAGGAAAATAAACATTATAAATTATAAATAAACACAAATACAAATGATATCTGTGTGTATGTAAACACATATGTAGATCTCTGTCCACCAAGAAAGTCTGAGACCAGTGACATGTCAGTAGTAATGAGTACAATGGGCCCAGATCATTGCTTCTACATATCATTTTCCACTGAAAGGAATCATAGCAGGATGGGAAAATGGAAAATGGGAAAATGGCTCATTCCAGTATGAGGTCAGGTAAATTACAAAATGATCCTGGAATATTTGTTTTTATCTAAAAGCAGAAAAATGCCAAAGAATGAAGACATATCCAATGGACTCAGTAATCAGCTTTATGGACTCCCACTAGACAAATCAAGGGTAATTTAAGCAAAAAATAAATTACAGTCATAGATTTTAATCCACTGAATAAAACAAAATCCAAAGGTCTATACTGATATAAACAAATAAATGAATATATTAAAAGTTTGGTGAGAAACAGAATATTTATATAATTTCAAAGTACATCCTATGAACTACTATAATTACAAAGGGGAAAAGAGTACCTTTCCAGCTAAGAAATTTGTCAGATACTACCTTAATCAAATAAGCAAAGTGAACATCCCTTTTGTCACTATGGTTAGGTAAGTCCTAATAAAATTGTTTCAAATAGTACAAACAATACATTATGTATTAAATATGCCTTCAGTTATATAGGAATAATTACTATCCTAATTTATAAAATTCAGTAAGTTTAAAATTTAGTGAAATAACATGACATTATATAGAGCTATAAAGCTGAAAATGTGACAGGTCATTATTCCCAAACCAACTTTTACCACCTTCTATCTATGCTCTCTTATTCATGTCTCTTTTGAGTGGATGCATGAATATCTCTCTCCAAATTCCTTACTCCTGACACCGAGCGTAAATAATGTAGATATGTTACGGGTTCATGAAGTGAACTTGTTTGGGAAATTCTGATGGATTTCAATTTCTTCATTTTACCTGAAAGAAAATTGAGGCTCAGGAAGACAAAGTGCCTTACCACAGGATTATGTAATAAGCCACTGACAGGAAAAAGCAATTTATTTAAAATCTATAGATAGAAAACTCCACAAAATCAGGAAATACATGTATAAAAAGTTCAATATAGATAGAAATCATTTTTAAAAGAACCAAAAAAATTATAGAGATAAAAAATGCAATGAATGAAATGAAAAAAAAAAATGCAATAGAGAGCTTCAAGGGCACATTGAATCACACAGAAGAAAAAACCTTGAACCTGAAGACATTATTTGATATTTTTTTTAATGTTTTATTTTATTTTTGATACAGAGAGAGACAGAGCATGAGAGGGGGAGGGGCAGAGAGAGAAGGAGACACAGAACCCGAAGCAGGCTCCAGGCTCTGAGCTAGTTGTCAGCACAGAGCCTGACGCAGGGCTCAAACCCACGAACATGAGATCTGACCTGAGCCAAAGTTGGAGGCTTAACCGACTGAGCCACCCAGGCGCCCCATGAAGACATTATTTGAAATTATTCCATCAGAGAAGGAAAAAAGTGAAAGAGGATGAAGAAAGCCAATAAGATTTATAAAACAGCATCAAAGGACTCAATATAAGCATTATGGGAGTCTCAGAGGGAGAAAAGAGAAAGGGGCAGAAAGCTTATTTAAAGAATTAACAGCTGAAAATTTCCCAAATCTTAAAAGGGAAATGGACATCCAGATTCATAAGACTCAGAGGACTATACAGAATAAATCCAAAGAAAAATACAACAAGACACATTACAATCAAGTTGTCAAGTCAAGGACAAACAGAGAATTCTGACAGTAGCAAGAGAAAAGCAACTTGTCACGTAAAAACGGAACTCCAATAAGATTATCTACAGACTTCTCAGCAGAAACCCTTACAGCCTTACAGGCCAGGACAGAGTGGGAGGATATATTCTAAGTACCAAAAGAAAAATCTCAAGAATACTATCCCTAGCAAGAAAACTGTATCTAGTTTCTAAATTATCATTTAAAAATTGAAGGAAAGATAAAGTCTTTCCCAAATAGAATCTAAGGGCATCACTTACCACTTGACCTGCCTTATAAAAAATACTTAAGGAAGCTCTTCATATTGAAACAAAAACATACTGAACAGCAATGCAAAAGCATATGGAAATATAATTCTCATTTGTAAAAGTAAATATATAGACAAATACAGACTGATATGGTAGTACATAAGTTAAATGTACTTCTATAGCCCTTATATAAAAATTACAAAAATAAAAGTTTGTTTATGAATACACAATATAAAAAGATGCAAAGCCTGGTTACAAGAACTCAAAGTTGAAGGGTCAAAGTGCAGCGCTTTTGCATGCAATTAAAATTGTTGCCAACTTAAAACAAGTATAACTACAAAATATTTTATGCAAGCCTTCATATAAGCATAAGGATAAAAACCTATAATACATAAGAAAAGATGAAGAGAAAACAATCAAAGAAAATCACTATAGAAACATCCAATAACAAAGGAAAAGGAGAAGAGATGCACAAAACAACTACAAAACAGACAGAAAACTATTTATAAGATGACATCAGTAATTCCACACCTAGCAATAATTACTTTAAATGTCAACCAACTTTTAATTACTTTAAAGGCAACTCTATGCCTTTCCACCCAAAAGGCACAGAGTGATTGAATGGCTTAAAAAAATAAACATGATCAAGTAATATATGGCAGCCCCCACTTATCCAGCAGTCCCCACTTATCCGTGGTCTCCCTTTCCATGGTTTCAATTACCCACAGTCAAATGCATTTGGGAGCAGAGGATTCTCCTGATGTGTCACCAGAAGGTTAATAGGAGCCCAACACTATGTCACTGATGCCTACATCATTCACCTCACTTCATCTCATCACACAGGCATTTTATCATCTCACATCATCACAAGAAAGGAAACGTAAGTTTAGTACAATAAGATATTTTGAGAAAGAGGAAAAAAAGAAAAAGTGATCACATTCACATAACATTTATTATAATATATTGTAATTATTTTATATTATTGTTGCTAATCTCTTACTGTGCCTAATTTATGTGTAGAGAAAGAACATATATTATATTTAGGGTTCAGTACTAGCCATGGTTTCAGGCATCCACTGGGAGTCTAGAAACATAGCCCCCATGGATAAAGGGGGACTACTGTACTACCTACAAGAGACTTGCTTTAGGTTTAAGGACACAAATAAGCTGAAAGTACAGAGATGAAAGAGATACTATACAGAACCCAAAAATAAAGCAGGGGGTGGTTATATTTATATCAGACAAAATAGACTTTAAATCAAAAACTGTCTCTGGAGACATAAAAGGTCATTATATAAGGCTAAAGAGTCAGCCAATTTAACAAGAAGCTATAACAATAATATATGCACTCAACATCAGAACACCTAAATATATAAAGCAAATATCAACAGATCTCAAGGGAGAAATTGATGGAAATACAGTAATAGTAGGAGACTTTACTACCTCACTTACAATAATGTACAGAACATTCAGACAGAAAAATCTATCAAGCAACAGTTGACTTAAACCTCACTATGGGTCAAATGGACCTAACAGATATACATAAA
Source organism: Suricata suricatta (assembly GCF_006229205.1). Classification (NCBI taxonomy): domain Eukaryota; kingdom Metazoa; phylum Chordata; class Mammalia; order Carnivora; family Herpestidae; genus Suricata; species Suricata suricatta. The sequence goes on along the minus strand of NC_043710.1, from coordinate 27,748,678 downwards.
ACTTTTCACCCTACAGAATACACATTCCTCTCAAATACACATGAAACATTCTCTAGGATAGATCATGGTAGGTCACAAAACAAGTCTTAACAAACTTAAGAAGATCAAAATCATTCCAAATATCTTTTCTACCCACAGTGGAATGAAATAAGAATCAAGAACAGTAAGCAATCAGGAAAATTCACAAGTGGAAATTAAACACTCTTGAACAATTGTGTCAAAAAAAGAAGAATTTAAAAAGTATCTTAAGACACAAAAACAATAATACAAATACCAAAACTTAAGGGGTGCAGCAAAAGCAGTACTAATGGGTAATTTTACGATAAATGTCTATATTAGACAAAGAAATATTTAAAATAATCTAATTTTAACATCTCAAAGAACTAGAATAAAAGAGAACCCAAAACCAGGAAAAGAAAATCATAAAGATTAGAACAGAAATAAATAAAATAATTAATAGAAAAACAAACAGGAAAAAAAATCACCAAACTAAGAGGGTTTTTTTTTTTTTGGAAGGATAAATTAAACAAAAAGAGAGAAGATCCAAATCAATAAAATAAAAAATGGAAGGAGACATCACAATGGATGCCCCAGAAATAAAACGAAGCAACCACACACCAACAAATTGGATAACCTGGAAAAAATGGATAAATTCTTAGGAACACACAACCTGTCAAAACTGAAGAAAGAGGAAACAGAAAGCCTGAATGTACTGGCAACAAAGAAGGAAATTGAATCAGTAATTAAAAATCTCCCAAGAAAGAAAATCCCCAAACCTGATAGCTTCATGAATGAATTCTACCAAACATTTGAAGAATTAATATAACAATCCTTCTTAAATTCTTCCAAAATACAGAAGAGAAGGGAATACTTCCCAACTCATTTTATAAGGTCCACATTACCCTGATAACAAAGACAAAGACGACACAAGAAAAAAAAACTACAGGCCAATATACCTAATGAACAGATGCAAAAATCTTCAATAAAATTCTACCAAATCAAATTCAACAGTATGTTAAAGTTTCATACACCATGACCAATTGGGATTTATCCCTGAGCTGCCAGATGGTCCAGCACATGCAAATCATTCAATGTGATACATCACATTAACAATAAAAAGGAAATCCACATGTTCATCTCGATATGATGCAGAAAATGCATTTGACAAAATTTAACATCCATCCATGATAAAAACTCTCAACAAAATAGGTACACAAGGTAACACCTCAATACAATAAAGGCCACATACAAAAAGCCCACATTAAATATCATAGTCAATTAAGCATAAAGCATGGATGCTATTCAACACAGTGCTCAAGTCCTATCCAGAGCAAATAGACAAGAAAAATAAAAGACATCCAAATCAGAAAAAAGTGAAACTACCTATTTGAAGATGACATGATTAGATATGTAGAAAAACCCTAAAGCCTTAACAAAAACACTGTTAGAACTAATAAATGAATACAGTAAAGTTGTAGAACACAAAATCAACATAAAAAAATCAGCCCTATTTCTAACACAAACAACAAACTATCCAAAAAGGAAAGTAAGAAAACAATACCATTAACAGCAATTAAAAAATTTTTCAGGAATAGATTTAACCAAAGAAGTAAAATATTTGTACACTGAATATTATAAAACATTGATGAAAGAAATTTTAAAAGGTAAGTAGGAAGATATCCTATGTTTGTAGATAGAAGAATTAATAATTAAAATGTCTCTGTTACCCAAAATGATCTACCAATTCAATGCAATCCCCATGAAAATCACAATTTTGGTCTCTACAGAAATAGAAGAATAATCCTAAAATTCAGACGAACCACAAAAGGCCCTAAACCCAGAAAATCACAGCTGAGCAATCATGAGCAAGATGAACAAAGCTAGAGGCATCATGCTTCCTGATTTCAAAATCTATTTCAAAGTTATAGTAATCTAAACAGAATGCTACTGCTATAAAAACAGACATATTGGTTAATGGATCAGAATGGAGAGAATAGAAACCCACGCAACTACAGCCAACTGATCTTCAACAAGGGGACCAAGAATATATAATGGGGAAAAGATAATCTTAAAAAAAAATGGCACTGGAAAAACTGGATATCCATATGCAGAAGAATGAAATCATATACAAAATCCCACACTATATATAAAAATCAACTCAGAATGGATTAAAAACTTAAACAAGACCTGAAACCAGAAATCTACCAGAAGAAAAAACACAGGGGAAGAACTTCTTGGCACTAGTCTAGACAGTGATTTTTTGGATATGACACATCAAGAAAGCATAGGCAACAAAAGGAAAAACAGACTACTGGGATTACATAAAACTAAAAAGTTTCTGCAAACAAAGGAAATAATCAACAGAGTGAAAACTCAACCTACAGAATGAAAGAAACATTTGGAAACATTTGCTAAAACCTGTATCTGACTGGGGTTAAAATCTAAAATATATCAGGAGCTTGTATACACCCCAGCAACAACACAAAACCAATTTAAAAAACGGGCTAAGGACCTGAATAGACTTTTCTAGAAAGATGACATACATATGACCAACACATAAGAAAAGGTACCCAACATCATTACTCATCAGGGAAATACAAATCAAATCCAATGTGGTATCACCTTATTAGAATGGCTATGATCAGAAGGACAAGAGATAACAAGGTTCATGAGGATGTGAGGAAAAGGGAACCTTTGTGCTACTTTAATCAACTAAGAAAGTGTATCATATGTTTAAAAAAATCCACACCATGATGTGAACTGCCTTATTAAGGTATGACCATCAAGATCCTTCTATTATAAAAACATATTTTGCTCTTTGTAATTAATGTTATCTGTAGGGTGATACTTCAAAATCAGGTATCTCCCCCCACCCAACAATCTTTGTTTTTCTTTGTATCTCATTTTATTGCTTATCTCTCCTAGAATGGAAATTCTATAAAAGCAAAATTTTTGTCCTTTTTATTCATTGTTATATCTCCAGGGCTTAGAAGACTTCTTGGCACATTGTAGACCTTCGATAAATGTATTAAATGAATCATCAACTGATTAGTTGATTGTCATCGGTTGATATCATCTATATTCTGTATGAGACTGTGAACAACCTAAAGGCAGGCAAATGTGAGGTTTTTGTCACCTCATTACTGGCAAAAAAAATAAGCACAGACTTGCTTAATGCTATTTTATTTTAACTTTTAAGGACCACAAGTAATTAGTTATAATATATAGGCCTGACGTGGTGTTTTTATCTATAGTGTGTTAAAAATAACATACACCTATCTAATTATATTACACTAAGAAATAATGAAATTATTTTAGTATTTTTCATTTTTCATTTTTTAAATTTTTATTTGATAGAGAGAGAGAATGAACACGACTGGGGAAGAGGGGTAAAGAGAGAGAGAGAGAGAGAAATCTTAAGCAGGCTCCACACTTAGCATGGAGGCTGATGTGGGACTCAATCCCACAACCCTGGGAACATGACTTGGGCAGAAATCAAGAGTCAGACACTCAACCGATGAGCCACCCAGATGCCCCTAATATTTCTTTTTAAGATAAAAGATGAGGAAAAATCCTAATTTGAAATTCAAGGCTTTCGGGAAAAAATTGTTATATTATATATAAACTTCTGTCAGCTTTGTTTTGCTAATTTACATGTTTAGCGGACGTTTTACTAATATACTGCTAAAATACAAACTACTTTTTTAAGATTGTTTAAAATTTATTTTTTTGATTTACATCCAAGTTAGCATATAGTACAACAATGATTTTAGGAATAGCTTCCTTAATGCCCCTTACCCATTTAGCCCATCCCCCCCTCCCACAGCCCCTCCAACAACAGGGTTCTCTATTTTCCATATTTAAGAGTCTCTTTTGCCAAACTATTTTTTAAATCAATGCTAAGTTACTTTACCTGTAATGCTTTTAGTGTTTCTTTCAATCCTTCTATTTCTTTCTCTTTTATTTCTGTAGCAAGTTGATATTTTCCCTTTAAGTAAAAAACCTGTTTCAGTACTTTGTAATGTAAATGATATTATTTATGGGGAAAATACAAAAGCTCAAAAACTAAAAGCTCTACTTTAAAATTAACATCTCATAGGCTTTAAACTTGGATCTACACCAAAACTTACATTACTAATGACTTCAAAATATCATGAAAAACAATAAGGCCTCTACAAGATAACAAACATCATGAAATGAAAAATCATAACAAATCATTTCATCAGTAGAGCATTCCTGAGAATTTATGGACACTATATAATTATTTAATTCATATAGCTAGAATAAACAGGTCCTAATTAATAAGATACATACAAGTATATTTGTCTTATAAAGATACAGGAAATTTTTAAATTTATTTTTATTTTTTTAGTTTTTAAACATTTTGATTTATTTTTGAGAGACAGAGAGAGATAGAGTGTGAGCAGGGGAAGGGCAGAGAGAGAGGGAGACAACAGAATCTGAAGCAGGCTCCAGGCTCTGAGCTGTCAGCACAGAGCCCGACGTGAGGCTCAAACCCACATAACTGTGAGATCATAACCTGAGCTGAAGTTGGAGGCTTAACTGAGCCACCCAGGGTCCTCAGGAGAATTTTTTTAAAGGTGTTTATAAGTAGTATGTTCACTGAGATAATAAAAACATGTAGTAACATTAAATAGGGAAAACATTTACTGCCAGGTGAATTTCTAGGATTGCTCAGTGTACTATCTTCTTTTCCGTTTGCATCCAGTCTGCATCCAGATGAAAATCACTTTAATTTTTTTAAATAGGTAATTACATTGATAAAGCACCAAAAATATGATTAATAGAAACACTGCAACAGAGTATAAAGAGCATTAATTTGGGGACTAAAGAGATAAGGGTTCTAGTCTCAACTTTGCCACTTCAAAACAGGAGCTTCAGCAAGTCATTTAATCTTGCTAGGCTTCAGTATTATCAACTGTAAACTAACAGGTAACTTGAGTTCTTTGGGTCTTTCTGTTTCTAGATTTCAAACAATTAGTCTATTGTTAATGCTTTTCATTATGTTGCCAACTGATAATTAAATGCATTTAACAATGGTTTAAACTATTAAAAAATTAATAAGTACCTTTTCTTCTTCCAAGGCATACAGCTTCACTTGCAACTGATAAACAATTTTAAACATTAAAATACAGGCAAGTAGACACTTAACAGTAATTTACACTGGCCAGTGAGACTATAAAAATATTATACACATCTATAATGTTTGAACTTAATACAAGGTGAATGTGCTTTTACAGTAATACTGAAAGATATAAAAAGAGCAAAAAGTCAGTCACCAAAAGAAATGAACAATTTCATCAAACTGATTAGAGACACTAATCACCCATGAAAATTTAGTTTTTCCTTCTTGAAATTTTTTTCTTCAATGCTTCCATACTTTGCCATTTACTCATAAATAATAACATGCAACATTTTCTGAAGGCACACTTTTATGAAATTAGTATCATTTGTACTGGCACTGAAATATTTTCTGAAATTTTTATGGGCCCAGCACACTTCCGCTGCGCCACTCTGCTCTGCTCTGAAATTTTTAGAAGGATGAATATAGCAGTATAATAAATAAATAGAGATATTCTAAAACAGGAACCAAAGTCAACATGCCAAAGAAAACTAATTAAATATCCCAAGTAACACCAGGCAACTTGAACAACTTGCCCGACGATACTAGGCAAAACTGTCAAGAAATAAAATTTTCCTTTGGAACTTCTCTGTCTCATTTTCCATATCCCTTACTGTGCTCACTCAAGAATCAAGAAGAGGACAGTAGTAGGCAGGGGAGAAGAGGAGAGAAAACAAACAAAAACAAAGAAAAAAAAGAGCCCAAGAGCACTTTCTCCATTACCATTCAGATACCTGGATATTCTTACCTTGGCCAAAGTCCCTTGGGATAAGCGAGACACAAATTTGCCCTCTCCTAGAGAATACTATGTAGTATATCTGGTATAGTCTTCAAATAAAAGACTAAGATGGTGAGGCCATCTCAGACTAAAAGGAAGAAAGTTTATCTGCATAAACAAACCCACACTACAGTGTGAATTAGTGATTTACTTTATATAGGTGTATTTCTTTTTAAGCATTTCTCTTTCTAAACACACACACACTTAAATAAAGACAAAAAAGAGGGAAGGAAAAAGGGAGAAAAATGGTGATGCTTAAATGGCTATAAGGAAAAACACTTCCTGAGAATATTTTCCATGGGCACATTTGAGGTAGTAAAGATGAGCTATAAAACTCAAAATAACTGAAGGAGCTGCTATTCATTTCTTAAAAATCTTTTATATATTATGTTTTTTCTCTGCTCTTAGGTGCTGATAGTATTTATGGAGACTTCAGTGCATAATAGTCACATCTGTTCATCCTTCACATCTCACTACGTGCATTTCAGCTTTTCCTCATTGTTTTCTTTCTGGCTTGGATAAAGGAAGAAAGCAGAAAAGGTAAGATCCTAGCATACTCTCACCAAAGAGAAAGGGAAGAAGGGAGAGAAAGAAGAGCACACAATAACTAACCTAATTTACTTAGGACAGATGAAAACACATCTCCAAAGAAAACCGTTTTCCAATTTCTTTCCTTAACTAGCAGTAACTACAACATTAGACTCTTTATTGTCGGTTATGACTCAAAATAACTTTATTTCCTGCTTCCATTAATAATCTTTTTGTCTTCAGTGAGTATGCAAAACTTAGCATAATATTCATATGGGAGCAGAGAAGATGAAATATTTGAAACTATGATGTTTGTCCTTACTAAATTACCTGCTTTTTAAAAGCTGCCATTGCTTCTTTGTGTTGCTTTGCTAATGTTTCCTTTTGATTCTGAAGACTTTCCTATTTTAAAAAGTATGAAAAGTTAAAACATAAATTTGGGCAACTGAAAGTTTTAACTTTGTGTTCACAATTTAAGTAAAGGTAAACATATTTATTGTATGTTACTATTGTATGCTCCTGAAATGCAACTTTAAGCCAATTCTATAATTTTTGTTTTACCTGTCATGGAATCAGCATACAATAATTTTGCTTCCATTTGCTTTTCTTGATAAAATGCGTTGCTTTAAACAACTCTAAACATGGCTGATTCCAAAGCTTACTTCAAGAAAATACCTTTCATCAAAAGTTACTAAAATTAATAGTACACAATTAGCCTATAATCTTTTAGAGTTCCCAAAGAAACCCATTTTATTGTCTAGGCACAATGTTCACATGATAACAGGATTTTTTAAATTCACCAAAATAATTTTTTATAAAATACAAACTACCACCGGGCATCTTTAAAAATATACATGTATGATTCCCCTTCTTTTTTTTCCTCTCCCCTCCTTTTTTAATAGATGTATGTTCTGTCCTTAGATTCAAGATGACTTCAAACTTTCTTTTCCTATGTTTACTGAATAAGTCTCATAATTTAAAACCATTAGATCTAAAAGTGGGAACCACTTCAAATGTTTCTGTTATTTGACTCCATGTTTCTAAATATATGTTGATTTATCAGTTTAAAATTTTTATCCACTGACTTCCTATTATGATAGCTGGGAGTTGAGTCTTCTTGTACAACCATTACCTAACATCTGCTCCCTCTATTCTTCCAACAGTTACATAAAAATTGTGACTTAACTCAATCTTCAAGAATTATACCATGATGACTGAGCGATTTTTATTCAATGCTCAGCCATATAATGTACCATAATTACATTTCTATTTAACACAGCTTTTTTATTTTTTCTAAAGTTAGCAATTACTTTAAAATGTTCTAATTCTTGGGGAATCTGGTTGGCTCAGTCAGAAGAGCATGTGACTCTTGGGTCTTGGTGTTGTGAGTTTGAGCCTCACACTGGGTATAGAGACCACTAAAAAAAATTAAACTTAAAAATGTATTTTAATTCTTATAGCTAAATTTTAAAAATAATACTGCTAGTTCCCAGATGTGTACCAAAGATTCATATTGTCAAATGAAAAAAATAAATTGAATGGCTTATGAAATCACAAACCGCACAGGAAACCAGACAGGTTTAGAAAAGCTATAGATGTTGGACAAAATCTTTCAGAGGCTATTGGCCAGTTTTCCGTGAAAATAATTTAGACTCTAAAGCACTCTCTCAAGCAAGAAAAAACTTTATTGAAGACCTCAGGGAAAGGTTCTTTGAGGAGTACATTCTGAGGTAGATGTCACCTCTCTCTCCTCACTTTTTGTGAACAGCCTTAAAGTTGGAAATAAGAGATTTAATATGCAACACAAACTAGAATGGGAAATAGCCCCACCACTAGATCTCCAAATCCAGATGTTCAAAAAGCCTTATAACAAAAGCAGGATAAACTGGAGGTCTTACAGATAAAACAACTTAATGTTCCCACTCTAGTTGTCAAGCACTGAAGGTGTGAGCCTTTTGGTAAAGACACTTACAGATATCTATTATAAACAGAAAGAGCACTGGGGAAAAACTTCCCTGAAGTAGCTAAGAAAATGAAGGGGGAAAAAAGTGGGCAAATCAATACTGCTCTGAGGTGAAATCATGCACCCAACTTCCCATTTTATCATCAAACTTGCAAAGAAAACTTTCTCTAAATATTAAAAGAAACCTTGCAAATACTTTACTCATACCATTAATCCTGCCATCATCACATAATCTCCTCCTCAGAGTCAATGAACTACTCAGATAGTGAGTATCTTTAATAATCCAGAGATACTCCCCACTGTTTCAGCCTGCAACTGTTATCCTTGGACTCTCTCAAATGAGACACATTTTCTCCTTTATGTCACCACGCCCATTAGCATGGAAGAAAGGAATCTACTATGTAAATAGAATTGCAAAATTAAATTCTTGCCGGATTTTTTTTTTTTTTTTAGATCTCTGAGGATTTTTCTATTTGTAATCAGATTACAGCTAATTTGGATTTTGACTACTGGTACCTTTGTATACGGTCAAACCAAATTAAGATCTCTATGAGCACTCTTTGTGGGCAAAATGTCTTACTGATATTAGCAGCAAACCTCCATCTAACTTTACATAATATCTCTAAAACCAGAAGTTAAGAATTAAAGCCCATAGTCCAAAAGTCTAATAGAGAAAGATGAACCACACATTATGCCAGTCTTTGAACACTGTTGTTTCCCAGTCAAGAAACCCAATGGGTGAAGATAAAGATTTGTTCAAGACAAATAAAATAACCATGACCTCAATTCTTTGTAGTGCTAAGCCCAAATACTATTTTATCTTCAGTGCTACCAGACTCTACATACTTTACCACTATAAATACACATTCTGCTTTCTATAGTGTCCCTTTAGATCAAGAGAGTGTGACTGTTTTGTCTTTGGAAAGTCAACAATTTGTCTATATAGCTATGCCTCAGGGGTTTACTGAGGAACCTTAAGGAACTTAAATTTCTCCCTAACTCTATTCTTATACAATATGTGGGCAAGTTTTCATTGTTCTAAAGATGAGAAGAGCTCTAAGACTGACTCCATTTAACTACTTACTGCTTTAGCTCAAAAACGACATGAAAATTCCAAAGAAAGTTTAGAATTTTGTCAGAATAAAATACATTATTTAGGGTATGAATTATCCAGTGGGGATAAATCTATCATTCATGATAAATAAGAAGCTGATTACTAAGAGACAATTAAGTTTTCTGGATTTCATTAGCCATTATAGATACTGGGTTCCAAACAGTTCTGATACTGACATATCTCTATATAATTGAAGTCCTCAATAATGGAACCGCTCCCTCAGGGATGTAAAAAAACAAGAGACAGCAAGTCAAAGCCATAAGAAGAAATAAAGATCTCAGTAAAGGTAAACACATGGGCAATTTAAAAAGCTAGTGTTATTATAACTTTGGATTGCAACTTCACATTTACTTTCTACATAACTTACATGACTAATGCATTTTTTAAAATTATTAATTTATGGTGATATTGCTGCTGCTGTTGCTTCCACTCACGCTGCTGTCATCTAAGGCGGCCACGCAGCCGTTGCCCAGCTGTGCCACCAGAAGATGCACTCCCCCCACCTCCACAAGCTGCTGCACTGCATGGGCAACCACACCACTGGGCTAGAGGCATCGGGGTGGAGGGTGGTGCCTGGATCTTCAGAGCTGGCTGCCACATCTCCTGCAGGCCAATGGTAACCATGCAGCCAGCATCCTGACCAAGGGTCGCTGTGCAAGCACAGAGCCAGCAGGGTGCCCCTGCCACTGCCCCTGGCATAGTTGTCTGGCAGCAGCTGCCCTGTCCCTAGCACCTGCGGTGGTCCGGGGCCTGAGCTCTTGCTCAGGTCCTGTCCTGGCCATGCCCTCTCCCTGCGGCCCACCCAGTGTCGCCCCCATGGCAATAAAGAAGTCTCTGTTATTGTGAAAAAAAATTTTTTTTCAATTTATGCTCTGGGGCAAACAATATATAAAATGTAATATCAACAACTAAACGAGGTGTGGATAGAGCTGTAAAGGAGCACAGTACTTTTATGTTGCTGAAGTTAAGCTTATAGAAATTCAAATTAGAATGTTATGATGATAGATGCTTACTATAGTTCCCATGGTGATCAAAAAGAAAATAGCTATAGGATATACACAAAAGGAAATAAGAATTAAATTTAAATGTTTTACTACAACAAATTACGCACAAAGGTAACAGAAATGTAGGAAATAAGGGACAAAAAAGCTGTAAGACAATTAAACAAATACCAAAATGACAGAAAGCAGTCACTCCTTATTAGAAATTTCTTAAACGTAAATAGATTAAATTCTCCAATCAAAAGCCAAATACTGGCAGAATGAATAAACAACATAACGCAACTATAAGAGATTCACTTTAGATCCAAAGACACAAACAGGTTAAAATAAAAGGATACAAAAGAAATTCCATGCAAATAACCAAACAAGAAAATAAAAAGACATAATGGAAGATAGATTTCAAAAAGGTAGGGCGGCTGGGTGGCTCAGTGGGTAAAGCCTCCGACTGCAGCTCAGGTCATGATCTCCTGGTTCATGAGTTAGAGTCCCATATCAGGCTCACTGCTGTCAGCACAGAGTCCTCTTTGGATGCTCCGTCCCCCTTGTTCTCTGCCCCTGCCCCATGCATGTGCGTAGCTCTCACTCTCAAAAAAAATTAAAACATTAAAAATGTTTTTAAAAGACAAAGAAGGATATTATATATTCATAAAAGGCCCAATACAAGAAGATATAATAATTACAAATACACACCTAATGACAAACCTATAAAAATATATAGACAGAAATGGACAGAACTGAAGGGAGAGACAGACAACTGTTACAATAATAGTTGGAGATGTCAATAACACATTCTCAATAATGGATAGAACAACCAGACAGACATAAAGAAATAGAGGACTTAACACAATAAACCAACTAGATCTAACAAATATAATAAACACCCTACTCCAAAACAACAGAATACATATTCTTCTCAAGGGCACATGGGACATTTTCCAAGATTGATCATATGTTACGCCACAAATTAAGTCTCAACACATTTGAAAAGATATATATCATGCAGAGAGTCTTCTCTGACCACAATGGAATGAAGAAATCAAGAGAAAAGGGAAACTTGGAAAATCTATAATTTGTGGAAGTTAAATAATAAACTCTTAACCAATGGATTAAAGAAAAAAATCACAAAGGAAATCAGAAAATACTTCTAGATGAATGAAAACAAAAATGCAACATACCAAAAATTATGGGATGCAGCAAAATCAGTGCTTACAGGGAAATTTATGGCTATAAATTTTTACATTAAAAAACAAGAAAGATCTTAAATCAACAAATTAACTTTACACCTTAAGGAACTACATGGAGAAGAACAAAGTAAACTCAAAGGTAATAGAAGGAAGAAAATAATAAACATCAGAGCAGAAGTAAATGGAAAAAAAAGAATAGAAAATAAGAGAAAATCAGTAAGACCAAAATTGGTTCTTTGAAAAGATGAAACTGACAAGCCTTTAGTTAGATGGACTAAGAAAAAAGACTCAAATTACTAAAGTCAGAAATGAAAGAGGGAACATCACTACTGATTCTGCACAACTAGTAAGGTATAGGAGAGTTCTATGAACAACTGAATACCAACAAATTGGATAACCTAGACAATATGGACAATTCCTAGAAATTTCCCCCCACTAATTTGCAATGCATGCCACCTTTATCAGTCACCTTTATCTTATGATCTGGATCTATTC
>NC_043710.1:27736099-27736372 GCF_006229205.1 Suricata suricatta | reverse complement strand
CAAAAAACAAACAAACAAAAACCAGCATGTAATTTCTGTCCTTGACGGAATGTATTAAATAAGCAAACACCACCAACAAGCAAAACAAGTACTACAATGTAAAAACATTAAAAAAAAAGACAACCCTCTCACATGCATAAATGAAAGGTTGCACACATAGAACTCACATCTTTTCAAGCTTCAATAGTAAATATTTTGCTACTATGTATTAAATACTGCATGGTTTGCCCAAGCTAAGATGAATCTAGCTTCAAGAAAAGCAAGCAGTTAGTA
>NC_043710.1:27708500-27735999 GCF_006229205.1 Suricata suricatta | reverse complement strand
AAAAGCAACTTCATTTAAACATAACCACCCCCACCACCAAAAAAAGAAGAGGAAAAAAAAAAAGTAAAGAAAATAATAAGGGAAAAACCCAAGACACACTTCCTATGGGAAAAAAAAAAAACAAACAAAAACCATCATGTAATTTCTGTCCTTGATGGAATGTATTAAATAAGCAAACACCCCAACAAGGAAAACAAGAACTACAATGTAAAAATATTAAGAAAAGAAAACCCTCTCACATGCATAAATGAAAGATTGCACACAAAGAACTCACATCTTTTCAAGCTTCAATAGTAAATATTCTGCTACTATATATGAAATACTGTTTGCTGTATAATTGGATTTAATGAAATGTTTAGAGGTGCAGTAGGCATGACTTTGAGTAGATAATGAAAGAAAATGCAAAATGCTTATTGATTCATGATGTGGTTTCATCTTAGCCTGGGCAAACCATGCAGTATTATTACAACAATTTAAATGAGAATTCTTGAGACTTTTTTAAAGTTTATTTATTTATTTTGAGAGAGAGGGAGAGAGAATCCCAAGCACGCTCTGTGCTGCCAGCACAGAGCCCTATATGGGGCTCAATCCCACAAACTGCAGGATCATGACCTGAGCCAAGATCAAGTCAAACACTTAACCAACTGAGCCACCGAGGCACCCCTCTTGAGACTTTGTTTAAAATGATGCACAATCCCCTAAATATGTTTAAGAAATTTAAAAATTAATTTTGCTATTAATGATTAGAATATATTTTTAAACATGCTAAAAACACTAATCTGAAATAAAAATTAAAAATACTTACCTTTTGCCATTTAAGTTCTTGTGTCTCCACAATAATTTTAGCAATCTGCTCTTCATATTGTGTTTCTGCTTCCTAAATAAAAAAAAGGAAAATGCTACAAAAATTATGACTTTAAAACTTTTCATTTCAGCTCTTTCTAGAGAGATAAAAAATAAAGAGCATCCTCCCATACTTACAATATCCTCCCATGTCTAGACAAATTGCAAATTAAATAGACCAACCTATCAGAGAACTGAGGTTCCAGATCATTCAATTAATCCAAGCTCTGGATAGCTCTCTCCTGCAGAGAGAACAGAACCATAGCATTTGCTTACCTGGGATGTAAACCACTGAGTAGTGACAAGAAAATTCAGCTAAAAGTTCTTCACAAGCTGCTAAAGGCAGAATGTATACCTAAGGAGGTGAATTCCCAGGGGCCCCAGAAATAAGGAGGTTTTGTGTCTGTTATCAGGTTTTTGTTTCAGGAAGCCCACCAGGTGGTTACAGGAAGGATGGGAAGAATCAAACAACCCGAGAAGCTCTCCCCTGTGGTACTGGCTGGGGAAGAGAAGAGCAGTCACAACCCATCTTCCCTATTTCCCCTACAGAGCAAGAATCTTCATCTGTAAGGGAAAAGACGAGGAGAAACTGTATCTAAGAACACTAGTGGAAACCCTCTGCCAGCTGGTAAAGGGGATGAAGAGCCACCACTGGAAACTCTACCTAGACAGCCCTGTCTTCCTCATCTCCCGTAAGGAAAAAAAGCCTAATCTACAGAGGGAGGGGCAATAAAAACTATAGTAAGAGACCACCTGTGGAAAACCACTGTAGCTGGAAACAGGCTAGGAAAATAAGAAAACAGCTCTATCACTGGGGGAGGAGTAGGAATACATGGTAGGTCTAGCATTAAAAACAAAGGAGGGATCAGAACCCTTTTGAAGACCTCATCCTGAGTTGCAGGTTCACCTAAGAACTAAAGCTTAAAAAAATCAGAGAATTCCCCTACTCCCCCACCGGCAGCCACCGTTTGAAGAACAAGCATCAAATAAAAAGAACCAAGAAATCAGGTGGGAGGGTTCCAAAGAGAGACTCTCTCTGGGAAGCAGCACTAAAGGAAGACCCAAAGCCAAGCAGGAAGCAGTTGTTTAGAAAAATCCCCTGATTTTGTTTAAAATCACGTAATACTCCTGAATTAGCCTACACCATAAACACAACCTATCATTAGAGAAATCTGATGCTTCGGCTGCAAAACTCAACAGGTAGACTTGAAAAGTGCCTGTAGTGCTGAAGGTATGCCCCAACACACAGAGAAAGCCCTTCTGTAAAAACTGGGAGATTTTTTTTCCTTTTGGGTCTAGGTATTTAAGGAAATCTCTGCCAAACAAAGCACTAGCTGATCATTAAGTTAGGAGCACAACGGCTTCAATGGCCACACATGACAGAAACAGCAGACTTTAGAGGTGCCTGGGTGGCTCAATCGGTTGGGCATCTGACTTCAACTCACGTTGTGATCTCACAGTCTGTGGATTTGAGTACCACGTCGGGTTCTGTGCTGACAGCTCAGAGCCTGGAGCCTGCTTCAGATTCTGTCTCTCCCTCTCTCTCTGCCCCTCCCCAACTCACTCTGTCTGTCTCTCAAAATTAAAGACATAAAAAATTTAAAAAAAAGAAACAGCAGACTTTACAAAATTATTTCAGAAAAGTCACTAAACAATGACAATAAGCAGCAACTCCAGGGAGGGGGAATATCTGATTTTCAGAGCTGCCACACATTCAAAATGTCTATATCCCATTCTCAACAAAAAATGCAAGGGATGCAAGGAAACAGGAAAGTGTGATCCCCACATGAGCAAATAAGTTAAAAAGAATGGTCTCTGAGCAAGACAAAGACTTTATAGCAACAATTTAAATATGCTCTAAGAGTCAAAAGAAACAGGTACAAAGATACTGCAGCATTAAAAAGTTAATAACAAAATGCTACAAACAGGTTTATGCTCATAAATTTGACAACTTACAGAAATGGATCAATTCTTCAAGACCTCAGTATAGACAATCTAAATAGCCCTATAACCACTAGTTTAAAAGCTCCCCCCAAAATAAATGTCCAGGCCCACATGGTTTCATAACTAGAGAATTCCACCAAAAACAAAGAATTGACACCACTTTTACACAGTCTCTTCCAGAAAAATAAAAGAGGAAGAAACACAGCCCCGCTCATTTCATAATGCCTGTTTACTATGACACCAAAAGTAGACAAAGACAGTACAAAAAAAGAAAACTGAAACCAATACCTCTTACAAGTTTTGATGAAAAAAATCCTCAGTAACATATTAGCAAACAGAATCCAACAATGTATAAAATGTTATACACCACGACCAAGTAGAATTTATTCCAAATATACAAGGCTGATTCAACATCAACAGTAAGATGATGTTCCTCACCATATTAATATGCTAAAGAAAAAAAATGACATGACCACATCAATTGACACAGAAAAAGCAACTAATGAAACCCAACACTCATTCATGATAAAAATTCTCAGCCAGTTAGGAATAGAGGAAATTACCTCAATTTGATAAAAAGTATTCATACAAACATTACACTGAACATCATACTCAATGATAAAAGACTGGCTGGATGAACAGACAGTCGAGGAAAGGGAAAAAGAAAAGAGAGGCAAAGAGAGAAGAGAAAAAAAACAAGGAAAGAGACAGAAGTAAAATTGTCTCTATTTGTAAATGACATGATTGTATACAAAGAAAACCAAGGAATCCATAAAAAAATTCCCAAAACTAATAACTGACTTCAACAAGGTCTTGAGGATACAAGATCAACACCTAAAATATCAATCACATTTCTATACACTAAAATAAAAATGCAGAAAACAAAATTTAAGACAACACAATTTACAATCACTCCAGAGAAAATGAAATACATAGGTGTACACTTAACAAACATGCTCAGGATTTTTATGCTGATAGATACAACAATATGGATGAATCAGAAGTCTTACCTAGAGGAGTACATATTGTAGGATTCCATTTATATGAAATGTTAGGGGAAAAAACTGTGGAAAAAAAATCAAGAATGTTGCCTCTTGGGGAGGGACTAGGGTTAGAACTGGCCTACCCGGGGCATGAAGGAATTTTCTGAGTGGATAGAAACATTTTGTACCTTGATCAGGGTTTACATTATACAGATGTATGCATCTCACCAAATGTACAGTTAAGATTAGTGTCTTTTTTTGTATATAAACTTAAGGGGGGAAAGGCTGTAAACAAATACTGAACTCCACTTAATGGTATGCAGTCTGAAGTACTTGGGAGGAAGAACACCATTGCCTGCAACTTAACTCTGAAATCACAAAAAATGAAGTTGAAAGAGGGATAAATTGGTAGACAGATAGGTGATTAAGCAAGTATAGTAATATGTTAATGGTGTTTGACTGTTCACTGTTAAATTCTTTCAGTTTTGCTGTATGTTGGACAATTTTCACAACAGAATGTTTCAGATCAGAAAAACCAAAGAGAATATTACCAGATAAAGTACATGTTTTTGTCATGAAATATTTTCCTTATGACTCTCTTACATGCTCTTCTATTTTACACAAACACACTTACTCATGCTATGGTATTCAAAGATAGGCTTTCTTTAAATGTCCATCAACTGATGAATGGATCAAGAAGATGTGGTTTATAGATACAATGGAGTATTACATGGCAATGAGAAAGAATGAAATCTGGCCATTTGTAGCAATGTGGATGGAACTCGAGGGTGTTATGCTAAGTGAAATAAGTCAGGCAGAGGAGGACAGATATCATATGTTTTCATTCATAAGTGTAACAGGAGAAACTTAGCAGAGTACCATGGGGGGGGGGGGGGGAGAAGGGAAGAAAAATAGTCCGGTAGAGGGAGGTAAACCATGAGAGACTCTTAAAACAGAGGGCTGACGGGGGTGGGGAAGAGGGGAAAAGGGGTGATGGGCATGGAGGAGGGCACTTGTCAGGATGAGCACTGGGTGTTACATGGACACCAACTTGACAATAAACTATAAAAGAAAAAAAACACGAAGACAGGCTTTCATGAAAGCTGTCACATTTAAAATGCTTTCAGCAACAAGCAGCAACAACAAACCCCAACTCACAATGGCTCATGGGACTTACTTCATAGGACAATGATTCTAAAGGCAGAGTGCTTCTAAAACTGACTTTCAGTGGCTCAACAATATCATTAAGGACTACAATTCTGCTCATCTTTTCATTTTGCCATTATCTAAGTGATTTTGTTTAAGCTTTACACCCCTTGGCTGCTTTAATTGAAAGTATTATGGACAGAAAGGACATTAACCTGAAGTAGAAAAAGTGTAATCTCTTAAAAAAAATAACAGGGGCACCTGGTTGGTTCAGTTGGTTAAGCATCCAACTTCGGCTCAGGTCATGATCTCAAGGTTCAGGAGTTCCAGCCCTACGTCAGGCTCTGTGCTGACAGCTCAGAGCCTGGAGCCTGCTTTGGGTTCTGTGTCTCCCTCTCTCTCCACTCCTTCCCCACAAGTGCTCTCTCAAAAATAAACAAACACTAAAAAATTTTTAAAAACCAAAACTTTTCTCAGAAGCTTCCTAACACATCTTCTAATATCTCATTGGCCATAACCAGGTCACTGCCCACTCCTAAACCAGTCATTGACAAGGGGAATACACTGGACCTTTATGTGTAGTTAAGGATCTACCTGACTCACACTGATGAAAGGTGGACCCTAAGACACAATCAGGGTTTTTCCAACATGGAATAAGGAATGGAATGTATACCAACAGGGTATGCTGTGCAATAATCAAAGTGACAAGAAAATATAAACTCCTGCAAAATAGGTTATCTGTGGTCAAAACATACTGAAAAAGAAAATAAGTATGTATACATTTGTTTGGAGGTGAGGTACCTATTACATGTGTATCTTCCCAAAGCAGCTGGATGGAAAATGTGCAAGATACTGCTTTCTTCATGTGGGCGAGGTTACACACTTCTCTTTTAGTGGCTAAATTGGTTCTGCCATCTTACTGTGATTTCGATATTGTTCTAAGCACTTTTTCAACATTGATTAATTTAATCTTAGATACAATTTTTTGAGGTAAGCACTCTTATTATCACCATAGATAAGGAAACAGGGTTAGCAAGAGAATAATTTGCCTAAATTCACATAGCAGGTAAACATCAGAGCCAGAATTTGAACCTAGCTGATGTCTCCAGAGTCTCTTAAACACACCACTTCAGTACCTGTAAGAGGCTGTGGGTGCTGTAGGACAGCTAAATTTAATCTTCATGTCCCACAGAAGGTAGAAAGACATTCAAGATCACATTATGTATTTTATTTATTTTTAAGTTTATTTATTTTGAAAGAGAGAACACACACATAAGCAGGGAAGGGGCAGAGAGAGAATAAGAGAGAGAATCCTAAGCAGGCTCCAAACCAGCAGTGCAGAGCCCAATGCAGAACTCGAACTCACAAACGAGGAGATCATGACCTGAGCTGAAACAAGAGTCAGGTGCTTAACTGACTGAGCCACCCAGGTGCCCCCATATTACCTATTTTGTTTGGGAAAACATGATTTAATTTGGTAGAACATTTCAAAATAACAACCAGAAATATGTGTTGAATGGGAAAACAAAAAATTTAAGAACTACTACAAATATACTACAAAAAATTAATATTTTTCTATTTCAGAGATCTTTGTAATAGACTAAGTTGAATAATATGAAAACAGTAAATTCTAATTAGGAAAGAGATTTTGTAAAATATGAACTTTTAAGCTATTCCATGCCTATTAGTGATATTTATCTTGAATACTTTTTAGCTAATCAAAGAGTGATAAGTATTTTATTAAACAACATGAGAAACTGAATTGGGCAATTTCGTAGGAGGTGGATTATGAGTTTGAAAACGAGAATAAAAGTACTCAGTTACAGTTTTGGCTGCTTGGACATGTGCCTGTTGTATGTACTATGTCCCTAAATCTGTTCAGGGTCAAGAATTGAAGAGGCCTGACCAATACACAGCACATCTTGTAAAACTACAGCCTGAAGCAAGCAGTTTAAAAAAAGCATGACACTTTCTAAAGGTTATAAAGAGTAAATAAACCATCAAATTACTCCTTTTATTGTTTTTATAAAAACACTTAAATCCTTGTAGTCCTAAGGCAGATAATAAAAAATAAACACTTTTAAGGTTCTATATTCTTGGATACTTTATTGAAGTTAGAGATGGGATTTTCTTACCAAATTTACTATATTTTTCTCATTGACAGTAAGAATTTTTATTAATAACTTTTAAGAGCAGCTTGAAGAATGAAAGATACAAATGAAAAGTTCCAATAAAAAGATAATTTTTAATATAAAGCATGAAGTTAAATTAGAATCCTAATAGAGTAAAAGTATATTATAATGTTACCTTTCAGTAACACCCATTTTATCAGTTTTCCATGTGGTATAGAAATCATTGTAATTACAAAGAGGCATGATTCTATTCACAACATAATTTTATGGGGCACTAAAATGCTGCTTAATGTTACTTACCACATACTATACCACTATACCACTAATTATATCCAGTTTTCCTTTACAATTTCCTTAGCAAATCATTGCTATTTTTGAATACCCAAATTTCCACTGGCTTTTATTTATTGCTAATTTAAACTTCTAAAATTTCCTTCTGTTCATATATTTAATAAATTTAATGTGTGTTTTCTCTGAATTCCCATACTACTTTCTTCATAATTTTATTACATACATAATATATACTATGTGAGACTATAGTAATTACTTTGCATGGTATGTTGTGATGATTAAATTTTAAATTCTTTTAGGGCAAGACTGAGTAGAGGTTTTTCAAAGGGCAGGACTGAGTAGAGGTTTTTCAAAGGTTATCCAATGAATGCATATTTTAAAAGTGAAAGTTCTGTGGTAGAGATCATTTATCCTCATTGTATAGATAATTTGGCTGAGAAATACATTTTGTTCTCGGGACTTTGAGTGGCCCGGTTGGCTAAGCCATCTGGCTCTTGATTTCAGCTCAGGTCATGATCTCATGGTTCGTGAGTTGGAGCCCCACACTGGGCTCCACACTCAGAAGGCAGAGCCTGCATGGGATTCTCTCTCTCTCTCTCTCCCTCTGCTCCTCCCCTGATCTCTCTTTCTCTTTTTTCTCTCTCAAAATAAATAAATTTTAAAAAGGAAATATATTTTGTTTAACCCACTTTCTATTTTTAGAGTCTAAAATATTTCATATTAAAGTCTAGATTTCTAGTTTCTCTTCAATAATTAGAAGAACTGATAGTACAGAGCCCAAGCATGGCAACATGGTTTTGAAGCTGAACAGCAAATATAGGTTAAACTGAAGACAGAGGCTCTCTAGTTCAACACAATTTCTAGTCTACTGATACCACATATCAACTACCTGAAGGAAACTGAATTTGTGACCCCTCTGCTATAGATTCATCTCTACTCATCAGTTATTATGTAATCTGATAAGGAAATAAAGAAATTGTTGTCTAACTTCTAAAAAACGTACATTATGAATTCAATATATTCTGATAAGGAAATAAAGAAATTGTTGTCTAACTTCTAAAAAACGTACATTATGAATTCAATACAAATTTATCTATTGACTCAGATTATTTATTTAAAGATCATTATTTTAGGGACACCTGTGTGGCTCAGTCAGTTAAGTGTTTGACATTGGTTTCAGCTCAGGCAGGTCATAATTTCATGGTTTGTGGGATTGAGCCCCACATGTAGCCTGCTTGGGATTTTCTCTCTCCCTCTTTCTCTGCTCCCCACCCCCAAAATAAATAAACTTAAAAAAAGTATTAATTTAAAACATTCAAACTTTTAAAAAATATCAGTACCAATTTAGGTCTACATGGGGGAAAAAAACGACCAACTTTGTTAATTACGGCATAGTTAGGTACTTAAATACAGTGTAGTGCAGTAAGAAAGTCTCTTTGAGTTTATTTTATTGTCTATTGTTTTTTGCTTCTTTAAAGAAATTTTACTGTGGCACCAGGGTGGCGCAGTCAGTTAAGCATCCCACTCTTGATTTTGGCTCAGATTATGATCTCACAGTTTTGAGTTTGACCCCTGTGTCCCTGCTTGGGATTCTCCCTCTCTTTCTGCCTCCCACCAACCCCCCACACCCATTGCACTCTTTCTCTTAACAAATAAACTAAAAAAAAAAAAAAAACTTTACTATCTAACCTTTTACATTATGGCCCAATTTTATGTTTACTGCATTATTAATTCCACTTAATTTTATATATATATATATATATGTGTGTGTGTGTGTGTGTGTGTGTATATATAGGAGCTTTAGCAAGGAGTGGAGAGATCAGAGTACTAATCTCTTAAAAGCTCTGGGTTTTAGGTTGGACTAGAAGCTATCTCAAGTCACTTCTACCTCTAAAATTCTACAATTTCATGATCCTGAAAAAAGACTAATCATTAAGAATACACCTCCAAGACCATAGAGAGAAGGAAGTACAGAAAGATGATCCTGACAACCACCATTTATCAGATCACCAGAGGCTGAGAAATTGAGGCAGATTCACCAGCAATCTTATGGGGACTGACTTAGTGCTCAGGACCCATCAAGAAGGAAGGATTCTGGAAAATACCCTATAATTTTAGTTGGAAGGCCAAGGAACTACACTCTTAAGAGCAGAAGATGGAAATAAACTAGCCCTCACAAGGAAACAGCTTCCAATAAGCTCAGTCTCATGGGTAAGATGATCTGGCCCATCCTAATTTCCAAAAACAAAAATGAAATTCTGCAGATGAAGATGACATCATCCAAAGCCTCAAATTTTGTTTGCAATTTCTCATGCACAAGTGCAGTCATTCAATCAAAATTTACCCTATATCCCAAGAGGTAAGCTAAATGTGACCAAAACCAAGAGGGAAAATAAGACAATAGAAATGTAAGAGGTCCAAATATTGGAGTACAGACTTTAAAATATATAAAACTAATATGCTCAAATTATGTAACAATTAATTTCAGCAGAGAAATGAAAATTATAAAAGAAAAACAACTGAAAAATACAAGATATAAAATTAAGAACTCAATAGATGGACTTTATCAGCACATGAAATAAACTGAAGAGATTAGTAAATCAACAGAAGAAAATAACCAGACTGGGGGAGCCTGGGTAGTTCAGTTGGTTAAGTGTCCAACTTCAGCCCAGGTCATGATCTCATAGTTCATGAGTTTGAGCCCCACATCAGACTCTGTGCTGACAGTTCAAAGCCTGGTGCCTGCTTTGAATTCTGTGTGTGTGTGTGTGTGTGTGTGTGTGTGTGTGTGTGTGTGTCTGCCCCTCCCATGCTTATGCTCTGTCTCTCAAAAATAAATAAAATATTAAAAAAAATTTTTTAATAGCCAGACTGAAACATGGGCACAATAGGACAAAGAAAAATATAGGCAAAACACTCAATAATGATACAGGAGATTTGAACAAGACTGACAAAGTTGCCCAAATTAATATTCATAGAATACTGCATGAAAGAAAAAATATGTATTGCTTTCAAATTCATTTATGCTGGTATATTTATCAAAATTGATTATAAGCTTCGCTAGAAAGCAAAATTCCACAAATATGAAATGACAGAAATTATATAAAGAACATATTACCTGATATGATAAAATTATGCTTGAAATCAATTGTTTATTTATTTTTATTTTATTTATTTTTTACTGTTTATTCATTTTTGAGAGACAGAAAACAGAGCATGAGTGGGGGAGGGTCAGAGAAATTTTATGGTCCTACATATGTACCTTTAGAAAATATCTCTGGTCAATTGGCCAGTTTGCCATACATATTTTCTGGCTCCTTTAATTTTAGTAGATACAAAATTCAAAATGACCTCTTTATTTTTATTTTGACTTAAGTCTTATTGATAAGGACTACCTAATACCTAAGCTGACTTCCATTTTCGTGCTTTTATATTTTGTTGACTGATTAGCTAATTATATCATGTGAAAAAAATGTTCAAATTTAAATGGAGAAAATGTGTCAACCATTTGTGGAATTTTTCTTAAGTTTAAGTGTTTCTCTGGACAGCTTTTTCCTATGTAATTAGTCCATACATCATTGCAAAGCCATTAAGATATATATTATATATTCTAAATGCTGGAACAAAAATCAGATTATTATAAAAGGAGGGGAAGAGAGAGAGAGGACGAGGAAGGGGGGGAGGAGGAGGGGAGAATAGTTGACCAGAGCAATGTTAACACTACTGCCATTTGAGAGACCCTAGAAAGGTCAGCCAGAGGGAAAAAGAGAAAATAGACATATCAACATAAATGAAAAGTGACTGGTGAAGGAAAATGATTGTGATAAAAAGTATTAAGATGTCCCAGAATTATTAATGCCATCAAAAATAGTACATTGAAGAAGTTCTCAAAGATATGAGACAACATTGAAAATGCAAAGGATAAAAGATGGGAAGCTGATCCAAACCTGCAAAAGCAGAGAAATAATGCTAAGCCCATACTGTAAGTGACACAAAAATAAGATAAGCACTTGTCTTGGTAAGCTTTTCACAAAGAAATAAAACACTTTGATTCTCAATGTATATAATGTTTTAAATTATATTATACTAATTTTTTTCATTTTTTCTTTACATTTATAACAGATGAGAGTATATAATGTTTTTAAAAATATTTTTAAGTCACAGAACAATCATAACATTTATAATTTATCAAGATCCTTTTGCATGTTTTTAGCTTGCAGGGTCA
Organism: Suricata suricatta; assembly: GCF_006229205.1. NCBI lineage: Eukaryota > Metazoa > Chordata > Mammalia > Carnivora > Herpestidae > Suricata > Suricata suricatta. The sequence continues at coordinate 27,724,435 of NC_043710.1, read as the reverse complement.
TTTTTATAGTCCTAACATCTCCCATGTTAGTACATTTGTACATACCTTACTCTTTTTAAGAGCTACATAATATTCTACATATCTGATTCAGTCTCTAATTCTGCATAGCAAACCACCCTAAGACTCAATAATTTAAAATGACTTATTGGGGTGCATGGATGGCTCAGTCAGTTAAGCGTCTGACTCTTGGTTCAGGCTCAGGTCATCAACTCACAGTTTGTAAGTTCGAGACCTACATCGAGCTTCATGCTGGTGGTACAGAGTCTGCTTGGGGTATCACTTATTTACCCTCTGTTAATATACATTTATACTGTTTAGAATTTTTTTCATTAAAACACTATAGGTTATTATCATTGTAAAAAGATCTTTAGCCCATTAAGCGCACACAAGAAATTATCCTAGATAAAAGTATAAATGCTTCATACTTATCAGGAAATTCTACATTTTAAACTTAGAGAGACAGAAGTCAATTTCTATTTACCATATGTACTAATTCATATCAGTAAAGACAGAACGACACTCCTGAAAAATCTTACCAACACGGAATTGTTCATCTTTTTGATGTATTTTCAGTAATTTGCATTTATTTTATTAGTAGTAAAGTCAAGCATATTTTTGTATATTTTATTATTATATTTTTTCTTTATATTTTTCTATTGTTATCTTTTAATTTGTATGTTTTATAAGTAAGACACTGATTCTTCCATTTTGTATGATGCAAATATTTTCTCTCAGCCACTGGTTTTTAAACTTTGTTTATGGCAGTTTTTATCCCATAGAAGCTAATAATTTGTGTGTCATCACATCTAGCCATTTTTTCTCTCAGGTAAGATAATCTCTATTCCTGAGGCTATAAAAATTATGTCTTATATTTTCTAGCATACATATACCTTTTTTCTTGGCATTTTATTTTTTTCTCCTAAAATTTATTTTTGCATGTGAAGTATTATGAATTATCCAAATGTCATTTATTGACTGACTATCCTTCTTTTCTCCCACTTGATTTATTCTTTTACTAAGTTACTTATTCCTACAACAGTGTCCCATTTTTAATTATGATCAGAGTAGATCATGTTTTAAATATCTAATAAAGCCAAGTAGCACTTCATTCTTATCTTTTGAAAAGGTTCTTGTCTATACTCCTATATTTTTATTTTTCCAGTTTTATTGAGATATAACTGACACATATAACAATGTGTTAGCTTAAAGTGTACAAGGCAATGATCTGATATATGTATATAAATCATACACTTTTCTTATGTATATAATGTTAGAATCATCCTGTCAAATTCTGAAAAACATCCCACTGGGTTTTGATTGACATTACATTAAATTTTTAGATGCTATCTTTTCTGTTCAATCTGCTATAACAGAATTCCACAGACTGGGTGGCTTAGAAACAACAGAAATTTATTTCTCCGTTCTGGAACCTAGAAGTCTGAGATCTGGGTGCCCATATGGTCAGGTTCTATTTCTGATGAGAGATGCTCCCCCATTCATAACCCCACATTGTATAATGGAATAGGGAGCTCTGTTAGGGTGATAACCCCACTTATGAGGGCTCTATCCCTCTGACTTAATCACTCCCAAAAGACCCTACCTCCTAATACCTTCACACTGGACATTAGGTTTCAACGTTTGAATTTTGGAGGGACACAAATATTCAGACCATAGCAGATTCTTTTTAAGTTTTTTAATGTTTGTTTATTTTTGAGAGACTGAGTATGAGTGGCGGAGGGGCAGAGAGGGATAAAGACACAAAATCAAAAGCAGATTCTAGGCTCTGAGCTGTCAGCACAGAGCCTGATAGGGCTCAAACCCACGAGCCATGAGATCATGACCTGAGCAGAAATTGGATGTTCAACCAACTGAGCCACCCAGATACCCCTATGGCAGATTCTTTGAAGGAACCACAGAAATGAAAAATCACTGAAATTTTAAACTCTAAGCAATTAGCTAGCAAGTAAAAACATCTGAAGAGATAATTAGGAAACAACAAAATGAATCACACAGAATGCAATAGAGAGCCAAATTTAGATGAAAAATATAAAAGAGTTAGGAATCATAAAAGATTAAACGACCTGGTCCAATATGCTATCTAATGGGAATTCCAGAAGAAGATAACAGAAGATAAGGGAGAGGCAATGCTCAAAAAGATCATGGGTGAAAACTTTCCTAAGATTCAGGAATCAAAATGAGTCTCACAAAATGTAAATAAATTCTCATCTAGACTCATTAAAACTGGAGACAATTAAAGGTGAAAAGAAGATCCATCAAGCAAACAGAAAGAAATGAAGGGACCATTAAATGAACATCAACCTTCTCAGCTACCACATAAGAATTCAATAATCTCTTTAAAATACTGACAGAACATAAATGGCAATCTACAAATCCATGGCAAAATAGAGACATTTGAGGGAGAAGGAACAGAGAAGAAAGCCTTGAGTTTACTATTAACAGGCCTGTCAGTATGAAAACTAATTAGAAAATGTAGATTAGCTGGGCCAGTTTCTGGAATACACAGCAGACAGCATCAACATTTTTACCAGGATAAAGCTTAAGAGACAGCTAAAACCTAAAATTACTCTTTCTTTATAGCTATTTGCAATATCAAATTGAAGATAATTTATGATTGCATATTTTCTCTCTTCTATTTGGAATGATACAAACCCTATTTCTATTCATTTGCTGATTAGCCTGAAAAACTGTAATATGCCTACATAACTAGACAAAGTCTAAGCTGGTCAATATCTTATTTCCTGAACAATACAAGGACCTAAGAATCAATTCCATCCAAGCACATTAATAATTATAGTTCAGTATTTTAGTTCTCCCTTTTTAAGCTTTACAAATTTAATATAATTGTTACCTTTAACTGGATACATTCTGCTTTCTTTTTAAAATGCTAAATAAAAATATTTCTTCAGACTACCACAGGGACATATTAAAATTTTCAATGAAGATTGAAGAGAGAGGCGAGGGCATGTGAGGTAATCAACATCCCATAAATCGTTGCCAAATAAGATCTTTTCTTGCTTAGATATGTCTACATGCCTATCCAACATTTTGTAAAAAAAATATTCCTGTAGATTTATTCATAATAGCCAACAACTAGAAACCACCCAAGTAACCATCAATAGATGCACCAACTATGTCACATTTATACAAAAGAATACTACTCAGCTATAAAAGGAAAAACCACTGATACACACACATACATTCATCTTTATTTTTTAAATTTTTTTATAGTTTATTTATTTTTGAGACAGAGACAGAGCACGAGTGGGGGAGGGGCAGAGAGAGAGGGAGACCCAGAATCTGAGGCAGGCTCCAGGCTCTGTGCTGTCAGCACAGAACCTGATGTGGGACTCAAACACACGAACCATGAGATCATGACCTGAGCTGAAGTCAAATGCTTAACCAACTGAGCCACCCAGGCCCCATAAATTCATCTTTAAAATATTATACTGCGTAAAACAAGCCTTATATATAAAAACATACACTATAATGATTCCTTTTACATGAATTTCTAGAACAGAGATAAACTAATCCATGGTGGAAAAAAACTGTAACAACAGTTGACTCTAGATGGATAAAGATGAGGAACAAATGAGAAAGGACATGAAGGAACTTTCTGGGGGGGGGGGCGTTAATAATGTTCTATATTGTGATAAGGAATCAGATGACATTTGTTAAAATTCATGAAATGGTGCAGTCAAGAACTAAACAATTCACTGTACAGTTGACCTGTGAACATGAAGGTTAGGGGCACCAACCCCCAGCACAGTTAAAAATCTACATAAAATTTTCCACTACCCAAAGATAACTACTGATAGCCTACTACTGACCACAAGCCTTATCAGTAACATAAACATTAATACATACTTTGTTTGTTATATGTGTTATATACTGTATTCTTCCAATAGAGAAAAAATGTTAAGAAAATTATAAGACAAATATGTTTACAGCACTGTACTGTATTTATTGAAAAAATCTGCATATAAGTGTATTTGTGCAGTTCAAACCTATGTTGTTCAGGGGTCAATTGTATACACATCTTATATTGAAAGAAAAATACACAAATATTGAACTCCAGGTAATGATATGCATACTAAAGTATACTCATTTCAGACTTTCATGGAAATGCATCAAAAAAACAAGACCAATGATAGAAGGATATATATGAGACCAAGAGTAGAATCTGGGCAGTGAGTGTATTAGGTTCCCATTGCTGCTGTAACAAATGACAGCGTAGTTTTTGGCTTAAAACAATTCATATTTATTCTATTACAGTTTGGGAAATCAGAAGCTTGATATGTTTTTAACTAAAATCGAGATGCATACCTTCTGAAGCCTCCATAGAAAAATCCCTTGCCTCTTCCAGCTTCCACCTGTACTCCTTGACTCATGGCTTCCTTCCGCCATCTTCCAAGGCAGCAGTATATTATCTTCAAATCTCTCTCTGACCATGACCCCTACTTCTGTCATCACATCTTTTTCTGATACTGATTATCATGCTTCTAACAGAATCTGATTCTCTGACATTGGGCCCACCTAAATAATCTAGCATAATCCCTCAAAATTCATAATTTTATCACATATACAAAATCCCTTTTGCCATGTAAAGTAACATATTCAAAGCTACTCAGGATTAGAAAATGGACATCATTGGGACACCATTACTCTACCTACCATGGTGGGTAAATGGGTGTTCACTATGAAATTTTTTTCACTATTATGTATTTTTGAAATTTTTCTAATAAAATAGGAGGGAAAAGTTAAAATCCAGCAATAGGGATAAAGTGTTGTCACCATACTAAATGTGAAAATCAACATGTATCTTTTACCAATAAAAAGGAGAAATTTTCCCCTTTTTATAAATTAAGTTATTCTTTCAATGAAGAGTATTATTAAAAGTAGTATTTACTGGGGTACCTAGGTGGCTCAGTTGGTTGAGCATCCAACTTCGGCTCAGGTCATGATCTTACAGTTCCTGAGTTAGACCCCTACATCAGGCTTGCTGCTGTCATGGTTCCTGAGTTAGAGCCCCACATTGGGCTTGCTGCTGTCTACACGGAACCTGCTTTGGATCCTCTGTCCCCATCTTTGCCCCTCCCCCATCTCTCTCTCTTTTTCTCTCTCAAAAATAAATAAAACATTTTTAAAGTAGTATTTAGTTCCGCATTTAGCTATTAAAAACACTACTCCTATTGTTACCCTAAAACTTTCAAAAGATTTTAAAAGGAAGTTTTTATTTTTTAACATGGAAATAAAAACAGACCAAATATAATGCTTGAAACATAGTAAAACAGAATATGAGGTTTTAAATTGTTACCTAGAGCTGCTTTAACTTAGAAAAGATACCACTTTAAGCTCTTTTTACAAAAATCACTTTTTAATGCTTATCCAACACACCCTTTTTAAGCAGAATTTCTTCTTTATTAAATAGGATTTTGTTATACAGAAAATAAATAGCTTTATATAGGATGAACATCATAGTAATTAAATTTTCTTATTATGACAAATTTCATTATTTTGAAATCCTAGAACAAAAAATTTAATGCACATTAATTTTATGTAGATATGCATGTGTCCCTTTGAAACAGCACTCCTGTACCCATGGGTAAATACCTAATAGTGCAATTGCTGGATCATAGGGGAGTTCTATTTTTAGTTTTTTGAGCCTCCATACTGTTCTCCAGAGTGACTACACCACTTTGCATTCTCACCAGCAGTGCAAGAGGGTTTCCCTTTCTCCACAGCCTTGCCAGCACCTGTTGTTTCTTGTGTTGTTAATTTTAGCCATTCTGGCAGGTGTGCGGGGATAGCTCATTGTAGTTTTGATTTGTATTTCCCTAATGAGGAGTAATGAACATCTTTCCAAACGTCTGTTAGCCATCTGGATGTCTTCTTTGGAAAAGTATTCATGTCTTCTGCCTATTTCTTAACTGGATTCTCTGTTTTTGGGGTGTTGAGTTTGACAAGTTCTTTATAAATTTTGGATACTAACCCTTTATCAGATGTGTCCTTTGCAAATATCTTTGTGAGCTCTACCATGAGATCTTGGGGTTCTTGGGTGGCTCAGTTGGTTAAGTATCCAACTCTTGATTTTGGCTCAGGCCGTGATCCCACAGTTCATGATTTCAAATCCCATGTTGGGCTCTGCACTGATAGTACAGAGCCTGCTTGGGATTCTGTCTCCCTCTGCCCCTCCCGTAATTGTGCTCACTCTCTCTCTTTCAAAATAAACAAACTTAAAAAAAAAAAAAAAAGAACCATAAGGTCCTGATCTGAACAGAAATCAACAGATGCTTCACCCACTGAGCCTCCCAGGATCCCCAATCCTATTTTTGAAACCAATATTACACTGTATATTAACTAACTAAAATATAAATAATTTTAAAAATTTAAAGCATTATAAAAATGAGCTTACCCTTCTCATACGTAATTCTTCTAATGCTTCCAGCAAACTTGTTTTGAAATCTAGTAGCTGAATAGAAAACATGGTCTCCGAAGAACTTTGAAGAGCAAAGGTAGAGGATGATGAATCAGTCTTAAAATCATTCTCCATACTGACATTTATTTCCTGTAATATAAACAAGTTTTAACTGAAAAAAAATCATTTACCTAGGTTTTTCAAGTAAAAGTGCATTTACCATAAAGATATAACCACCTGTATCCCATATTCCTTCAGGTTTAGCATGGAATAACAATTTTGTCATCAATCCTATTCTAATCTTGATACACACTTTGTTTTGTGATCCATCCATAGTTTCTCTGTGGCTGAGGCTTTTTCTGTTACCTTAGTACTGGCAGGAACTAAATTTTCTGCCCCGAAACACCACAGCTTAAAAGCTGGATTCCCAGAAGTTGCAGGCAAAGTATGACCTTTCAGTAACTGCTTCATACCAAGACTGCCAGACACTGTGCTTCCTAATTTTGCCTTGATATAATGCATTTCATAAGGATGGTATGAATACTATTTAATAGTAATGCAACCTTTCAATCCTACAGAGTTGAAAAAGAATGAAGTCTTATTAAAAACCAAGACTTAAATATTGTTCTCAACCCAGATATCGTATGAGTCATGCTAAAAAGAACTTTTCAACTTTTTTTAATAATTATCAATTCATGGGTAGTTGGAAAGAAATGTAAAGGGAGTCCTATACGCCACTCAGCTTCTCCCAATGAGAAGGTCTTGCATAATAATGGTACAATATAAAAACTTTGGGGGCACCTGGGTGGCTCAGTCGGTTAAGTGGTCGACTTCGGCTCAGGTCATATCTCGATGTTCATGAGTTCAAGCCCCACCCCGGGCTCTGTGCTAACAGCTCAGAGCCTGAAGCCTGCTTCAGATTCTGTATCTCTTTCTCTCTTGGCCCTTTCCCCAGCTCACGTTCTGTCTCTCTGTTTCTCAAAAATAAATAAACATTAAAAAAATTATAAAAAAAAAAAACCTTTGTATCTGACATTGGTAAAATACACAGAACTTATAATAATTCTACCACTTAGACATTCACTCATTTGTGTGTGGGTATGTATATAATTCTGTGCAATTTTATTATATGAATAGCTTCATGTAGCTACCATTACAATCAAAATATAGAACTGTACCATCAACAGTAGCTCACTCATGCAGCTTGTTTGTTTCCATACCCACTAATCTCTTCTTTATTTCTATAACTGTTAATTTCAACAGTGTTATATATAAAATAGAATCCTACATCACATAACCTATTAAGATTGGATATTTTTCAGTGGTGACTTGCTGGCTCAGTCAGTAGAGTATGTGACTCTTGGTCTCAGGGACCTGAGTTCAAGCCCCAGGTTGGATGTAGAGATTACTTTGAAAAAAAAAAAATCAATGAATCAATCAATCTCATCTAAAAAAGATTAGATTGTTTTCACTCATAATAATTACCTTGAGGTTCATCTAACCTCATAATTACCTTGAGGTTGTATCAACAGTTCATTCCTTATCCTGCTAATATTCTATAGAATGCGCATACTATGGTTTGTTTATCCATGCACTCACTGAAAGACATCTGAATAATTTTCGCTCTTGACTTTTATGAATAAAAGCTACCATGAACTTTCACATACAAGTTTCTACTAACTTTTCACTTCTTAGAGATAAGCGTCCAAGAGTACAATTGCTGGGCTGAATAAATACAGTCCACTTTTAGTTGTGAAGAAAGTACCAAACTATTTTTCAGAATGGTAATACAGTTTTACAATCTCATTGGCAATGTATCACTCACCCAGCTTCTCCAAATCCCCACCAGCATTCGGTGTTATCACTATTTTTTATTCTAGCCATTCTAATAGATATTATATTAGTAAGCATTATCTAGAGAAACAGAACCAGTAGGATGTATACTACAGAGAGAAAAATTCATATTAAGGAACTGGGTCATGTGATTGGGAGTCTAGCAACCCTCAAATCCTCTGAGCAGGCCAGCAGGCTGGAGACCCAAAGAAGAGTTGATATTGCAACTTGACCAAAGGCAGTCTGGAAACAGAACTTCTTCGGGAACATGAGTTTCTTCCTCTTCCAGGCTTCCACTGTTGGGAAGGATTATGGAGGATAATCTGCTTTACTGAAAGTCTACTGATTTAAATGTTGATCTCATCTAAAAATTACCTTCACAAAAATGTCTAGACAGGTGTTTGACCAATATATTTTTTTATATTTTTTAAAATGAGCCTAGGGGCACCTGGGGGGCTCAGTAGGTTGAGTGTCCAGCTTCAGCTCAGGTCATGGATCTTGCTTGATCTTCGTTCATGGGTTTGAGCCTCACATCAGGCTCTGTGCTGACAGCTAGTTCAGAGCCTGGAGCCTGTTTTCAGAGTCAGTCTGTCTCTGTCTCTGTCTCTCTCTCTCTCTCTCTCTCTCTCTCTCTCTGACCCTCCCCTGCTCATGCTGTCTCTCTCTCTCAAAAATAAACCATTAAAAAATTAAATAAATATTTAAAATAAATAAAATAAAATAAAATGAGCTCGCCTTTCATAGCCTAGCTAACTTTACATAAAATTAACCATTACAGGTATGCATGCAAGAAACTTCCTAAAAGGGAAATTTCCATTTCTGAAAATGATGGGCTACATTATTTGGAAAAACCCTCCAACTAAAAACAACTAGCAATTTTGAATAAAATACTTTTAAACTTTCCTAAAAGTATCAAAGACCTAGCAAGATAATAAAAAATTATAAAGTCAAATTCTAAATTCCAAAAAGACCATGACCCAAGAACTAAACTGAGCAGAAAAAGCCATCTTCACCTATAGGTATTTGCCAAATTGAGTAAAATTAAACAACAGCACTGATGACCTCTGGTGTGAGAGACAGGGAGTGCAAACCTAAGGTCTGCCAGAGTATGAAGTCTAATAAAAGACCTATTCTATTAAGTAGAATTCAGAAGAGTTAAACTCATGAAAGGTTGAAGTGAAAATAACCCACCTTGTATAGGATAGCTGCCCACGTGCCAAGCAGATAAAGCATAATGGAGAAGAAAGGGAGGTAGAGGCAAGAGAGAAAGTAAAAAAATGTCTCATCCTAGAAAGTTGTAATCAACTTAATTTCAGATAAGTTTGTTAACAAAGACTTTCACAGGACGGTGAAAAAAACCTCAACTTATGAAAGTATTGCAAACGTTTTCAGACTAGTTGTGCCCATAAGAACCTTGCAGAGGCAAATAAAAATTTTCTAGAGAAATGTAATTTTATTGTAGGTACTGAAGAAATCTTTAAAAATTGTTTTTCAAGGACAATGAGCAGCACATAAAGATAATCTTCCATGGAAAACAACACTGCATTATGAGAACGAGCAGTAAAAAAACAGATAATAGAAACACACACACACACACACACTGCAGATTTTTCCATGATCACACAGACAACTTTAAAACAGCGATGCTTACTATGTTTAAAGAAATAAAGTCAAGGGTGAAACTATTTGCCAAGAAGTGCATATTTTTAAAAGATCTCAGTATAATCTCTAGATAGAAAAAGTATATAATCAACAACTGATAACTCAATATGTTTGGCAAAGACCAGACATAGCTGAAAGAGATTTAGAGTACTATAAAAAAGATTAAATACAATATCAAGGATGCAGCAAGAAAATATAAAAATAGAAGATACAGGGGGAAAAAAAGTTAAAGAATATAAAGTCAGAGGGGATAACAGTTCCAGAAAGAAGCAACAAGAAATATAGAGACATAAACTATATTCTGAAGAAATGACAGCTGAGAATTTTCCAGAACTAAAGTAAACACCAAGTTTCAGATCAAGAAGGCCATTGAATCAAAAAATACTGCATTTGATTTAATCCTGACTGAAAAGAAAAAAGCACATGGGCTGCATTGAGAAACTGAAGAGAAAGGAGTCACCAACACCGATGGTCCATGCAAGTCTCCATCCTTTAATACTGTTTTATTCTTTTTTATGCTTGTTCTTTAGTTTCATTACCAGTCTTTACAGATCACCCCTAACGCTTTCAATATGCATCCTTGAATCTATACTTATCCTTTTAACACACATAGTGTTATGTGTTTGTGTGTTAATTCACATAAATCCTATTATGCTATGCTATACAGAAAAAAAAATAATTGTAGTGAACCCAAAATGGATTTTAAAAATCCGTATCTACAGGTATCACAGTAAAGTGACAGAAAAAATATGAAAAAAATCTTAAAAGATTACAATTAAGTCTCAAAGGACTTAAAGCATATAGATATTACCAAGACAAGGAAGCAAAGAAAATATGAGAATGAAAAATTACAGGCCAATATAGCTAATGACAGTAGATCCTAATTCTAAACAAAATAATAGCATACTGAAAATGACAACAGATAAAAATAATATATCATAACCATGTTGGATTTATTACAGAAATCTAAAGTTTAAATTAAAAATCTATTATTATAATTCTCTGCATTAAGATGGTAAAAGAAAGGGGCTCCTGGGTGGCTCAGTCAGCTAAGTGGCTGACTTCAGCTCACGTTATGATCTCATGGCTGTGGGTTCGAGCCCCACGTCAGGCTTTGTGGTGACAACTCAAAGCCCGGAACCTGCTTCAGATTCTGTGTCTCCCTCTCTCTCTGCCTCTCCCCCTCTCACACTCTGTCTCTCAAAATAATGAATAAATGTTTAAAAAAAATTTTTTAAAGGTGGTAAAAGAAAAACAATTACATGATAACAAAGAAAAAGTATGTGAAAATACACAACTGCTCATAATATTTTAAAAAGAATTCTCAGGGGGCTCCTGGCTAGCTCACTGGGTACAGCATTTGGCTCTTGATCTCAGGGTCATGAGTTCCAGCCCCACACTGAGTGTAGAGATTCCTTAAATAAATAAACGTTAAAAAAAAAATTTTTTTTTTAACGTTTATTTATTATTGAGAGACAGAGCATGAGCATGGGATGGAGTGAGAGGGGGAGACACAGAATTCAAAGCAGGCTCCAGGCTCTAAGCTGTCAGCATAGAGCCCAACGTGGGGCTCGAAATCAGAAACTGCGAGATCATGACCTGAGTCAAAGTTGGACACCTAACTGACTAAACCACCCAGGCGCCCATGCTTAAATAAATAAATATTTAAAAAAAGAAAAAGAAAAAAACCTCTCAATAAGAAAACAATAAGCAAAAGAGAACTTCCTTAATTTGGTCAGCAGAATCTTTAAAAATGTTTCAGCAACATCATACTTAATAGTGAAAAGTTGAAAGCATTCACCCTGAAATTAGGAATAAGGCAATTATCAACATTTTATTAAAGGCTACACAATAAGAAAAAGTACATAGGCCAAAAAGCAAGAAATGTAACTATAATTAACTAGTGAAATAATTGAGAACACAAGATATCTTTTTAAAACTACAGTTAAGAGGTGCTTGCGTGCGTCCTCACTTCAGCAGCACATATACTAAAAAGGGGTGCTTGGGTGGCTCGCATCCAACTCTTAATTTCAGCTTGGGTTACACAGTTCATGAATTCGAGCCCCAAGTTGAGCTCTATGCTGGCAGTGTGGGGCCTGCTTGGGATTCTCTCTCTCCCTCTCCCTCCCTCCCTACTTCTCCTGCTCACATCTCTCTCTTTCAAGATAAACAAATAAACTTCAAAAATAAATAAATAAAACTACAGATTAAGTATAAGAATGAGAGGATAACAAAGTAGAAACAGAAACTATATACAATAATTCAACTCTATTCCTATACACTAAGAAAAAAGCTTAAAAATAAAATTTAAAGTAACATTTGTGGGGCACCTGGGTGACTCAATCAGTTGAGCATCCATGTCTCAGGTCATGTTCTCATGGTTCCTAAGATTGAGCTCCACATCAAACTCTGTGCTGGCAGCTTTTCTAATCCACTCCCTCTTGGGATTCTCTCTCCCTCTCCCCTTCCCCGACTCGTGCATGTACTTGCTCACTTGCTCTCTCAAATAAACAATCAATCAGTAAATAACATTTGCAACACTAGGGCATTTATAACACTAGAGCAATTAAGACAGTGTGATGACAATGCAGGAGAAAAAAACAGACCTATGAAATGCAACAGGAACCTAGATGCCTAGATATATGACTGTATCTGTATATATACATATATCATATGAGGAAGGGAAGGGCTATTTTCAGTAAGTAGTTCTAAGATGTCTATGTATCTATTTCAGAAAAAAATGAGGGCACCTGGGTGGCTCAGTCGGTTAAGCGTCTGGCTTCAGCTCAGGTCATGATCTCACAGTTCGTGGGCTCGAGCCCCATGTCGGGCTCTGGGCTGACAGCTAGCTCAGAGCCTGGAGCCTGTCCTCAGATTCTGTGTCTCCCTCTCTCTGCCCCTCCCCTGCTCATGCTGTCTCTTTCTCTCTCAAAAATAAATAAAACATTTTTTAAAAATGAAATTTATCCCCTACTTCACATCATACACAAAGATAATCCTACGTGGATTAGAAAAGCAAATTTTAAAGGCAAAAATATACAGCACACATCCCTCCTTTCACTGCACTTTGCACACACTGCATTTTTTACAAATAAAAGGTTTGTGGCAATCCTGCATCAAGCTAAAGTCTATCAGCATCATTTTTCCCCCAGCATTTGCTTACTTCATATTTCTGTCACATTTTGGTGATTCTCACAATATCTCATACTCTCTCATTTGTTATGGTCATCTGTGATCAGTGAATAAACTCACCAAAAGCTTAGACTGTAATGTACGAAGATGAAAAGTCACATTGCAAAGAATATGAATACAGAGAAAGCAGAAATTGTGTCCATTTATGCCATCTACCAGAACACCAGCGATTACTTTCTTGACCCAGCAACTACCTTCTTCTGTATGTACCCCTACTCCCATTTTGATATGTCAAACCTTTACCATTCTTCAAGGCTCCACTAAAGTATCTCTCCCTCCAAGATGTCATTTTGGTCTCACTAATTAAAGTGGTTCTTTCCTTTGCTGAAAGCAACAATAATATGTAAATATCTTAAAAATACTTCTTATATCTGGAGTTGTTGTAGCTAATTATCCAATAACTTCTTCACCACAGAGATTAAACTAAGCCAAATATAGTAATCTCATCACCTATGCCACTGAATGATTCATAAATCAGCAAGTAATCCTGGCCAAAGAGATCTAAAGGAAGTAGATTCTAAAGAAAGCCTTCTGAAAAAGTTTTCCTTGCTCCTAAGAAAGTTACAGGAGGAAATAAGTCCTTTCTGCTGGACACTGGTTTGGCTAGTCTTAACTCCTGGAATTGCTGAAGCCATCTTTAAAAACAAAAGGAATCATCTTGAAGGCAATTGCAATGTCAGAGTAGTGATCGGGACAGAACCTTTGTCCTTGACATTATTCAGGCACCCATTATACCATACCAGCAGTCTATCCAGCCTCTACACATCCACAATGTAAGACAATAAATGCTCTTCTTGTTAAAGCCAGATTCAATCACATTTTATATTTTCTGCTGCCAAAAGGATTCTAATTCAACCTAATGCTATGTATTTGTGTATCTATCACACCTATGCATAACTACAAATGTTTACCAGTAGTTACTGGTATACAAGACAGCTCTAACATTAAATGACCCTTATAGTCCATGTGTTATTTGTCTTTCTTCTCCTTGTTTTGTACATTTTTAACATTTTAACCAAAGTAATATTTGCATTTGGGGAAAAAAAGAAAAGAAAGAGCTGATAAGCACACAATTGCAAAACAGCAATTACCTGGCCTATATCTCCCCACTTCCCAGAGCCAGATACTTTCAATTACTTCCTGTTTCTACTGATAGTCACCTTTGTATTTCTAAGTAATGTAATTCTATTTCTTGATGTATACACTTCTACTGCATTTTTATATCCTGTTTTAGTAATTAATTTAGCTCACATCAACCACAATCACCACCATTCTCCCTCCTTCCATCTCCCCAATATACTTAACAGCACAATTTTTAGTCAATTCAATGGTCAGTACACATCAGTGGATCTCAAAGCACTGGAAGATCCTTTCAGGGGGCCTGCAAGGTCAAAAATATTTTCAAAATAATAGCATATGTTATTTGCCATTTTCATTTTGTCATAGCATACAGTGAAGTTTTCCATAAGCTCCATATGATACTGGAACAGACTGAATGCACAAGGAGAGGGCACAGGGGTAGTTTAGTCGGTGAAGCATCGGACTCTTGATTTTGACTAAGGTCATGATCTCATGGCTCATGGGACTGAGCTCAAGTCAAGCTGCGAGCTGACAGCACAGAGCCTGCTTGGGATTCTCTCTTTCTCCCGCTCTCTCTGCCCCTCCCCTGGTCATGCTAGGTCTCTCTCTCAAAATGAATAAATAAAATTTTCAAAAAAACAAGACATGAGAATCCAGTTGTCTCTTTTTAAGCCAGTTATGAAGGAGACATGCAAATATGATACAATGCCACTTTTATCAATTTTTTTTGTTTAGAAAAATGGATTTTTTAATAAAAATGCTATTTAATGTTAAAATTTCATGGTATTTTTATTTGGATTTATATTTGAATTATTTTTAAACTTCCTCAGTTTTCTCATCTCACATAGAATATATCAAAAGATATATTCCATATAAATAAACCTTTGTAACATCTTTGAAAATTTTTCAAAGAATATAAAGACCTCAAACTTTGTGAGCTATGAGTTTAAATTACTAAATCTAGGAGGGCACTTGGCTGACTTAATCGGTAGAGCTTGCAACTCTTGATCTTGGAGTCATGAGTTCAAGCCCCATGCTAGGTGTACAGATACTTTCAAAAATTAAATTAAAACAAAAAACCTTCAAAAATAAATTATTAAAACTACATAAATATTGTTTACTGCCAAGCAAAATATTGTGATATATTTCTGCATTGTCAACTTTTAATAATTGTTGAGATATTTTCCATTTCTTTTTTTTCCAGGCTAGTTGACATGACCTTTTAATTCCTGTTAGTTCACAGTGTTGTATTAGTTACAGGTGTACAATACAGTATTTCAACACTTCCATACATCACCCAGTGATCATCACAAGTGCACTCTTTAATCCCCATCACCACACCCACTTCCCCTCTGGTAAGCACCAGTTTTCTGTGTAATAAAGATGTTTCTTGGTTTGTCTTTTTTCTTTGCTTGTTTCTTAAATTCCACGAGAGAAATTGTATGTTATTTGTCTTTCTCTGACTTATTTCACATAGCATTATACTGTCTAGCTCCATTGATGTCATTGCAAATGGCACAATTTCATTTTTTATGGCTGAATATTTCATTGTATACATATATATATATATATACCCCAGATCTTATTTTCTTTTGTCCTTGACGGAATGTATTAAATAAGCAAACACCCCAACAAGCAAAACAAGTACTACAATGTAAAAATATTAAAAAAAGAAAACCCTCTCACATGCATAAATGAAAGATTGCACACAAAGAACTCACATCTTTTCAAG
>NC_043710.1:27706927-27708400 GCF_006229205.1 Suricata suricatta | reverse complement strand
TTTATGAAAAGCCCACAGCCAATATTATCCTCAATGGGGAAAAACTGAGAGCTTTCCCCCTGAGATCAGGAACACGACAGGGGTGTCTACTCTCACCGCTGCTGTTTAACATAGTGTTGGAAGTCCTAGAATCAGCAGTCAGACAACAAAAGGAAATAAAAGGCATCAGAATTGGCAAAGAAGTAGTCAGACTTTCACTTTTCGCAGATGACATGATACCCTACATGGAAAACCCAATTGACTCCACCAGAAGCCTTCTAGAACTGATTGATGAATTCAGTAAAGTTGCAGGATACAAGACCAATGTACAGAAATCAGTTGCATTCCTATACACCAAAAATGAAGCAGCAGAGAGAGAAATCAAGAAACTGATCCCATTCACAATTGCACGAAAAACCATCAAATACCTAGGAGTAAACCTAACCAAGGATGTAAAAGACCTATATGATGAAAACTATAGAAAACTTATGAAAGAGATTGAAGAAGACACCAAGAAATGAAAAAACATTCCCTGTTCATGGATCGGAAGAATAAACATTGTGAAAATGTCATTACTACCCAAAGCAATCTACACATTCAATGCCATCCCCATCAAAATTGCACCAACATTCTTCTCAAAGCTAGAACAAACTATCCTCAAATCCGTGTGGAACCACAAAAGAACCCGAATAGCCAAAGTTATATTGAAGAAGAAAACCAAAACGGGAGGCATCACAATCCCAGACTTTAGCCTCTACTACAGAGCTGTCATAATCAAAACAGTATGGTATTGGCACAAAAGCAGACACATAGACCAGTGGAATAGAATAGAGAACCCAGAACTGGGCCCACAAATGTACGGCCAATTAATTTTTGACAAAGTAGGAAAGAGTATGCGATGGAAAAAGGACTGCCTCTTTAGCAGGTGGTGCTGGGAGAACTGGACAGCAACATGCAGAAGAATGAAACTAGACCACTTCCTGACTCCATACACAAAAATTAACTCAAAATGGCTGAAGGACCTGAATGTGAGACAGGAAACCATCAAAATCCTGGAGGAGAAAGTAGGAAAAAACCTCCTAGACCTCCACCGCAGCAATTTCCTACTCGACACATCCCCAAAGGCAATGGAAATGAAAGCAAAAGTGAAATCTTAGGACTTCATCAAGATTAAAAGCTTCTGCACTGCAAAGGAAACAATCAAGAAAACTAATAGTTAACCGACAGAATGGGAAAAGATAGTTGCAAATGACATATCAGATAAAGGGCTAGTATCTAAAAACTATAAGGAACGCTCCAAACTTCACACCCACAAAAGAAATAACCCAGTGAAGAAATGGGCAGAAGACATGAACAGACACTTCTCCAAAGAGGACATCCAGATGGCCTACAGGCACATGAAACGATGCTCAACATCACTCATCATCAGGGAACCACAAATCAAAACCACACTGAGATACCACCTCACACCAGTCAGAGTGGCTAAAATGAACA
>NC_043710.1:27706244-27706427 GCF_006229205.1 Suricata suricatta | reverse complement strand
GAAGCTGTCTTGGTGTGTTGGTGCTTGCTCTAGACATCTCATGTTGAGTTTATATGTTTAGGTTGAAAATAAATGGTTTGAATGGTCAGACAATAACACCATCATTTACCTATTGGTTTCCTTTCTTGCAGACCTGATTTGCCTGGTAACCAAATTACTAGTGACCAGTTAGCTAGATCATTC
>NC_043710.1:27604941-27706144 GCF_006229205.1 Suricata suricatta | reverse complement strand
TCTTTGCAACATTTTCCTTATAGAGTCTCTCTTAGGATTTCCTGTAGAGCTGGTTTGGTGGTCATGAATTCTCTCAGTTTTTGTTTACTTGGGAACACTTTTATCTCTCCTATTTTGAATGACAGGCTTGCTGGATAAAGGATTCTTGGCTGCATGTTTTTTCTGTTCATCACATTGAAAATTTCCTGCCATTCCTTCCTGGCCTGCCAGGTTTCATTAGATAGGTCTGTAACCACTCTGATACGTTTCCCTTTGTACGTGAGGGCCCTTTTCTCCCTAGCTGCTTTCAGAATTCTCTCTTTATCTTTATATTTTGCCAGTTTCACTATGATATGTCGTGCAGAAGGCCAATTCAAGTTACGTCTGAAGGGGGTTCTTTGTGCCTCTTGAATTTGAATGTCTATTTCTTTTCCCATATTTGGGCAATTCTCAGTTATAATTTGGTCTAGTATCCCTTCAGGCCCTTTCTCTCTGTCTTCCTCTTCAGGAATTCCTATGATACAGATGTTGTTCCGCTTGATTGTATCACTCAGGTCTCGAATTCTCCTTTCCAGCTCCTGGATTAATTTCTCTTTTTTTCAGCTTCCTCTTTTGCTATAACTATATCTAATTCACCTATTCTTCTCTCTGCCTTATCAATCCTTGAGGTGGTTGCCTCCAGTTTGTTATTCACCTCACCTATAGCCTTTTTTAACTCATCATAGTGCCTAGTCATTGTCTCAGTTGATTTTTTGATGCTTTTCTCAACCCCAGCGATTAATTTTATGACAAGTTTTTTAAATTCTTGATCTGGTATGTTGTCTAGATCTGCCTTGTGCAGTTCTGTGGCTGTGACTTCCTCCTGGAGATTCTTCAAGGGAGAGTTCCTTCGTTTTGTCATTTTTGTCATTTTTCTGTCTCTTGTCACCTTTAGAAAGCTCGTTGAGCACTGTGCACCTGTTAATATTTCTCTGTTAAAGGAGGCTTATTGACTGTCCAGGGCCTGTCATTTCAGGAAGTATTCTTTTAATGGTGTCTCTCAGTTTCTCTTGTTGTGCCTTTGAATATTTTATTTCCCTACTCAGCAATATTTGGGACTCGCTGTCATGCACACTTTGGCTTGTTTCCTGGTGTAGCCCTAAGAAGGAAGACAGACAGACAAACACAGAGGGAACAGTAACACACAAACGCACAGACAAATCAAACAAACACACATATTAAAAGGGGAAGAGAAAATAAAGAGAATGGGGAGGAAAGAGACAAAAAGAGAAAAAAAGAAAAAGAAAAGAAAAAAAGAAAGGGGGGCAGAGACAAAGTGGACAGTCTAAAAGTGTATGACCAGTTGAGGGGAGAGGTAGGGATGAGATATAGAATATATCTGGATTGCAAGAAGGTTAAAAAAAAAAAGGGAGAAAGAAAAAAGAAAAATAAGGAGTAAAAATTTTTAAAAATTTAAGTAAAAAAAGTAATAATACCATGGACTCTATTCTCAATACCATGCCTTTCATCCCCATTATTTACTCATTCCTTAATGGAAGCCTGTACCTCTCATTCCCCTTTACCCATTCTGCCCATTCCTGCCCATTCCTCCCCTCTGGCAATCATCAGTTTGCTCTCTGTAATATCTTTGTTTCTGCTTTTCTGTTTGTTCGAATGGTACTGGTAGAAGCACTTCCAGCTTAGATTAGAAAGGACTGAGACAATACAATACCAATCTATTACAAAAAATATTAAAAGTTACAAATTAACAGCCAGATGAAGAAATACATAGGAAGAAACCTAGAAGGGTTCTAAGCACAGGAGTTTCAGTTCCTGTGGAGACTAGAGTACACCACCCTCTTGGCAAGGATATGCATTCTTATTCACCAACCCAGAAGCTCTCCAAACCCCTGCAGTTCAGGGATTTTTTTTTTTTTTTTTGGTGGCTTCATTACACAGACATACAGATACATCATTGGCCATTAGTGACCTAGTTCCTCTCCCCTCCTAGAGGTCTGACAGGAGGCAAAACCTGGAAGTTCCAACTAATCACATGATTGGTTCCCCTGGCAACCAGCCCCCATTCTTAGGAGCTTTCCAAAATTCACTTCATTAACATAAACTCAGGTGTGGTTGAAAGGGCTTCTTATGAATAACAAGACATTTCTTCTGTCTTTAAAGACAAAAGCTCTAGAGAAATGGCTCTAGAGCTATTTTCAGGAATCATTTTCTAGAAATAGCTCTAGAGCTATTTTCTGGAATAGAAGACAAAAGACCAAATACCAACAAAAGATGTTCCCATTGTTCTTACTGCTTAGAAAATTCCAAAGGTTTCCAGATCTCTGTGCCAAAAATGAGATGAAGACCAAGTTTTATAAATTAATTTTAAATAAATTAATTTTAATTATCTATTTTTGAGAGAGAGAGAGAGAGAGCGCGCGCGCGTGTGCACGAGCACAAGCGGGGGAAGGGCAGAGAGAGAGGGAGCCACAGAATCCAAAGCAGGCTCCAGGCTCTGCGCTGTTAGCACAGAGCCCAATGCAGGACTCAAACTCATGAATCGCGAGATTATGATCTGAGCCAAAGTCAGATGCTCATTCTCATTATAAACCGTAATATCACAGAGACCTAATCAAAGAACATTCCAGGAGCTTGAGAACCGGTTGGAGATTGAGCATTACTGTCAATTGCAGATTCCTTCAGTCACTATGTCAACCAGCACAGATGTTTCTCTTTCTTCATCTGATGAAGATCAGGGATCCAAGCTTATCCGAAAAGCTAGGGAGGCACCATTTGTTCCCATCGGAATGGCGGGGTTTGCAGCAATCGTTGGATATGGACTCTATAGATTGAAGAGCAGGGGAAATACTAAAATGTCTGTTCACCTGATTCACATGCGAGTGGCGGCCCAAGGCTTTGTGGTGGGAGCGATGACGCTTGGTATGGGCTACTCCATGTATAAGGAATTCTGGGCAAAACCTAAGCCTTAGAAGAAGAGAAGCTGTCTTGGTGTGTTGGTGCTTGCTCTAGACATCTCATGTTGAGTTTATATGTTTAGGTTGAAAATAAATGGTTTGAATGGGTCAGACAATAACACCATCATTTACCTACTGGTTTCCTTTCTTGCAGACCTGATTTGCCTGGTAACCAAATTACTAGTGACCAGTTAGCTAGATCATTCAGGGGAGTCAAATTAGCACAAAAGAAACATATCACTTTTAAATGTACTTGTTAGTGGTAAAACAAGCATCTTATTAAAGTCTTCTGATGAGATGAGTTACAGAGAGAACTTGGCAATCCCGAAGTTCTCCCGGTTGCTGCAGATGATCATGTGCTTTTGATGTTATGTAGGAATTCTGTTTAATTTAACTGTTTTCTACCTGCTTTGGAGACTAATTGAGTACTTCAGTTTCTAGGGCTGGTTGGCTCTTAGAAACCTTTCGGAGCAATGCATGGAATATAACATAATAAGCTTCCCCACAACTGAAAACATGTGTGTGTATTTAAACCAAACCTAAAAAGCTGATAACAGCTGCTTAGAAGTAGTATTTATTTCAGAATCATTTGTAAACATGAGAATAACTTAAGTATGGGTCTCAATTTAGCTTTTTTTTATAATTGCAGAATTATATTTATGCTGCTGTTGTATTAGAATAACTTTTAAATGTCATCTAGAAATAGAAATGTGTATTTTAAGTACTAATGCAAAGGTAAATGAAAAACTTTTTAAATGTATGAAATTTATTTTTTGAGTAAGAATCATAAATGTTAACAAATTACCTATAATTGAAGTGATTAGTGATTTATCAGCAAGGTGGTTTGGTCAGACATTATACACAAACTTTGGTATACTCTAGAGTGCTATCGCACTTGTAAAATTTTCTTGTCTAACTTGAATTTACATTCCATGGTGATAACATGGTAAATGTAGTGTTATTAAAATAATTGAACAAAAAAAAAAAAGAACATTCCATTCCCATCTTAACAGGCACAGAAGCATTTCATAATCACTATGTACTAATGACTACTAAATGTTATCTCTCCTCTTTTTAAAATAAGAGTTATTGTGGTTACCCTATCCCTGTCTCACCACTGTATACTGGATTGGGAAGCATAGTTGTTTTTTGATTGGCAAGTCTCTGAATCAAGAGGTGCTATACTTGAGAAGCTGCAGCCCAGAAGCCACAACCACATTTATACATGGTAAAGATCAAGTGATTCTGGACATTGAGCCTGATACTGTGTTGGAGTGAGATTTTTGGAGGTCATGGGAGGGGTGAGCATATTTTGCTTGCATGAAAAATATAAAACAGGTAAACTGTGCTAAACTGCTTAATGGCCACAAATTCTTCCCATCATGCCTGTTTGAAATGTGATACAGTAACTTCTTTCTTCCAGAGATGGAATCTATTTCCCCACAAGGGACTGCCTTAGGATTCACTTTAACCAACAGACCTGAAGTCTTTGCTCCCTCAGAATGCTGCTCTGTACTTGCCTTGGCTTGCCATGCCAGGAAGAAGCACGAAACGAAAAACTGCTCAGAGATGGAGAGGCCCAGCCCTCCACAATCTACAAGCTGAACACAGTTGCAAGAGTATGCCTAGACAAGACCAGCAAAAAAAATATCCCATCAACCTTCAAAATTTTAAGAAATACTCAATCATCGTTTTAAGCCATTAAGTTTACAGGTGATTTGCTATGCAACCATATATTCAATATTTTTTGTTTTAACATTTAAAGTTTTTTAATGTCTTATTTATTTTTGAGAGAGAAAAAGAATATGAGATGGGGAGAGGCAGAGAGAGAGGGAGACACAGGATCCAAAGCAGGCTCCAAGATCCAAGCTGTTAGCACAGAGCCCGACATGGGGCTCAAACCCATGAATCACAAGATCATAACCTAAGCCAAAGTCAGACACTTAACCGATGGAACCACCCAAACACCCTTGTTTTAACATTTAATTCTGCATTGTCTCTTTTCTGCAAGTTCTTTTTTTTCTCTTTTGTTTTCATCTCTTTCATGTTTTTCTCAAATGTCTGCTGATCCTTGGCTGTTCACATTTAAAAGTAATGCAAATTTTTTAATAAAAATAAAAGTATTGCATGGTCAGCATCATAGAAAAAAAAATGCAAGGTGACAAAAAGATAAGACTACCAAATGCAGTATGTGAACTTTGGTTCCTACAGTGAAAAACAGAATAACTATAAAAAAAAAATCTGAGGATAACAGAGGAAATTGGAATATTGAGTACAGTAGATAATCTTCCTAGGTCAATATCAGATTTCTTCGATAACTATGAAGAAGAATGTCCTTGTTCTTGTTTAAAGAAAATATATGCTAAGCATTTCAGAGTAAAGTATCAGGATGCTTGAAAATTCAGCTTCAGAAAAGAGAAGTATATAGAGATGGAGATACAGCATAGGTAGCAAATTTTTAACAACTGGTGAATTTAGGTAAAGGGCATAAAGGTGTTGATTCTTCTATTATTTGAACTCTTCTAAAGTTGGAAATTTGTCAAGATAAAATATTAGGAAAAACAGAATGACACTACAATCAAAAAGACAGATAATAGCAAGTGTTGGCAAGGATGTGAGAAACTGGAATTTTCATAAACTCCTGGTCGGAATTCAAAATGGTGCAGCCATTTTGGAAGAGACTTTACCAGTTCCTTAAAAGGTTAAATGCACAGTTACCATATATATGACCCAGCAATTCCACTCCCAGATACTCAAAAGAACACTGAAATGAATGTTCACAGGAGTATTCTTCATAATAGCTAACACATAAAAATAATCAAAATGCCCATTAGCTGATGAATGGATAAACAAAATGTGGTACATCCACAAAATGCTTTATCAACCAGCAATAAAAAGGAACGAAGTGGGGCACCTGGGTAGCTCAGTCGGTTAAGCCTCCGACTTCGGCTCAGGTCAGATCTCGCATTCGTGGGTTCGAGCCCCACATCAGGCTCTGTGCTGACAGCTAGCTCAGAGCCTGGAGCCTGCTTCGGGTTCTGTGTCTCCTCCTCTCTCCGCCCCTCCTTCTCTCTCTGCCCCTCCCCCCCTAATGCTCTCTCTCTCTCTCTCTCTCTCTGTATCAAAAATAAATAAAACATTTAAAATAATAATAATAATAAATTTTTAAAAGAGGAATGAAGTATTGATACATGCTACAATATGGATGAACCTTTAAAACATTATACTAAATGAAAGAAGGTAGTCACAATGGGTCACATACTGTATTATTCCATTTCTATGACATGTTCAGAATAAGCATATCCATAGAAAGTAGACTGGTGGTTTCTTGGGGCTGTGAGATAGGGAGATTGGAGAGTAATCGGGAGTAACTGCTAATAATACGTAACTGCTAATAAATTTGGAATTTCTTTTTCAGGTGATGAAAATATTCCAAAATTAATTGGGGTGATGGTTGCACAACTCTGAATATACTAAAAACCATTAAATTATACATTTTGCATAAGTGAATTGTATAGTATATGAACTATATCTTCATTAAGCTGTTACTTTTAAAAATAGTACAATATGCTAGAAAGCTGACTGGAAGCACTAGGGGAGAGCTTACTGACTAACAGCCTTCACTGCCTGGTGATCAAATGGCAAGACAGTCTTTTCCTTAGGGGACTGCCTCCCCACCATCAATATGTAGACATCTTTAATCTCAGGCCTTTCATCTTCTCCAGAGAAAAACTCTCCATTCTCCTGTCTTGGAGTGCAAGAGAAGAGGGTAAAAGATTTTATCTGGCACACCCATTCTGACAGAAGTGTGGCAGATAGGAGGTAAGGGTTCTACAGTTTAGTGGATAGATTTTCACTCAAAATTTATTTGCAAGCCCCTGACTCACCCCTGTTCTCCACTATGTCTGGTGTACTCCTGACTAGAACTGCCATGATTCAGTGTTTTTCAGAAATGTTTAAATATCCCATCTTCCGTGGGGAAAGAGACCTGGGGAGGTTCAAGTAATATACGTACAGATTTTCAACAAATCTTCCTTTTCATACCCAAGCCTTATTCCTGTTTTTCAGACTATTTGGTATTTCCAAGTGCTCAGTATATTTCCAAACTTCTAAGTCAATCAGCAGTCTTCTATTTGTCAGAAAGCTGAATCATCTCCCATTCTCTCTTCTCTGTGAGTCAATACTCTTTTTGTGCATTTTAATGACAGTGAGAAAAACAAATATGTGGTTAATCCATCATGTTTAGAAGCCTCAAACAAGATTTCAAAATCCACCTCCTATATAATTATATAAATTCTGCTGTGCATCGAACAGTGTTAGTCCTAAAAATAAAAAGATGAATTGCACAGAGTTGACGATTAAAGAAACTTTATAGTTAGGTTCCCAGCATACCTCAGAGCACTATGCAAGTTTCTTGGGATATGAGCTTACAACCTAGCTGGGAAGACACAGAAACTAACAGTGTCAAAAACAGAAGCATATACAAAACACCCATGCAAGTGATTCTATCAACAAGAATTAGAAAGAATGTTATAGAAAAGATAGTATATATGCTAGACCTTAAATATTGTCTGGCAAAGACTATAGATGGCAAATAACATGATAACTAAATGTTTATACTGTTTATCAATTACCAACAGAAATGTCTATCAAATAGTGCAAATCTAGACGATCTGCTGCTCAGTTTTGGAAGACAGTATCGCTATTTTATTCATTCTGGTCCCGTTATGTCTGGCACATAATGTTACTAAAGAAATCTTCTATCAGTTCAAAACATAGCAAATTTATCCCATCTTTAATGCCTATGTACTTGCTCTTCCTTCATAAAGGAATGCTCTATCTCCACATTTATGCAGAATTTCCTTCATGTTTTTTAGATCTCAGATCAAATGTTACCTCTTCAATATGCATGACCCAATACTCTTCAGTACATCATCCTGTTTTATTTCCTTCACAACACTTACCATTAACCAATATTTTCTGTTAATTATCTGTTAACTTTATTATATCTCCTTTAAAAAATAAGCTTTGTGAAAATACAATGTCATTTGTACTGGCCATGCTATGTCTTCAGCACCTAGGACAGGGCCTGATAATAGAGTAGTATCAGAGATTACATAAATATTTGTTGAATACTGAATGACCTCAGCTTATTTCCCTAGTTCTCAAAGGTATTTAGTGACGCTTGCTATAGGTACATAATCATTCAAAAGTAGACTGAGAATCAGTTGATATTAACAAATCTATTAATAGGTAGTCATGTGATTGTGGACAAAATGCTTGACCTTTCTGATCTACTTTCTTACTTTATCTCTAAATTTACTTCCAGCTGAAAGTTCTATGTAGTGACTACCACATGAACAATTCCCAACACATCTTCAGTCATCTCAAAAGCACTCATTTTTTTAACCTCTGATTTAACAAATCAAAATTTGTACGTTTTCACCCTCAAATATTTTAAACTCCAATTCTTTCAGTGGTATTACATATTTCATTTAAATCTCCATGATAAGGGTGCCTGGGTGGCTCAGTTGGTTAAGTGTCTGAATTTAGCTCAGTTCATGACCTCGCAGTTCATGAGTTCAAGCCCCACATCAGGCTCTATACTGACAGCTCAGAGATTCTGTCTCCCTCTCTCTTCCGTCTCTTCCCTGCTTGTACTCTGTCTGTCTCTCTCTCTCTTTCTCTCTCTCTCAAAAATAATTAGTAAACATTTTTTAAAAATTAAAATTAAAATATAAATAAATCTCCATGATAAATATTCACAAAATCCTTGATCTATTTCTCTCTCCTTCACTCCTCTTCATCCCCAAAATCTAATCTCTAAGTGGAACTGCTTGTTCTTCCTTCTAATTGGCCCTTAGTTCATGGGCATCACTACTACTACTGCTATCAATCTAGTCATGCCCTCATTACCTCAGACATGAATTATAATCACTTTTTCCTGCTATTTTTTTATTTAATCTTCTCCCCCACTCCAATCTAACCTGTGTATTTTCTCCAAGATTATTTTGTAATATACCACTTAAATTTCATCAATCTCCAAATTCAGGAGAGCTCTTCTTGTCTACAAACCAAGTCTAAATGCACCTGCCTGCTTTTTAAGGGTTCTCCACTTTCTAGTTTCATCCTCCTTTTCAACTTACATCTTCTGCACACAGTAGAGGTCCCAAAATAAGACCAATATATTCTCTACTATAATTCCCTGTCTCTTACTAACCCATGTGCATTCCCACCTCTAAACCTAGAATAAATTTTCAACTCCCTTCTTATCTAAATTCTATCACATTTTTTTATTTTAATTTTTTAATGTTTGTTTATTTTTGAGGGAGAGAGAGAGAGACAGATTGTAAGCTGGGGAGAGGCAGACACAGAATCTGAAGCAGGATCCAGCCTCTGAGCTATCAGCACAGAGCCTGAAATGGGCCTCGAACCCATGAACTGCAAGATCATGACCTGAGCCTAAGCCAATACTTAACTAACTGAGCAACCCAACCACTCCAACTGTATCCATGTTTTAGGCCCCTTTTCTCCAAGAATCCTTCCCTGACCACTTTAAACCATTCTGACCCCTCCATTCTCTAAGTTCCTGTTGTGTGCTTAAATTCAACACCATGAGGTTTAATAAGAATTCCCCAGTTGTTCTATATGTGTTCAATCTGCCTCTTCAAATGAGATGTTTTTTTTTTTAAGTGCCAAGAACTATTCTACACTTCTTTCATTTACTATCCAATAGCATTTAGTACAGTTCTAGGCACAAAGTAAAAACTCAGTGAATTAAATGGCAATTAGAAGAGCTTATTTTTATACAACTTCTTACATATCACAAAACAATTTCACCTATATTTTCCACTTGATCCTTAAATTGCTTCCCTGAGGTGTTCTGAACTAGACTTAAGTAAAAACTTGACTGCTCTGACAACTGTGAAACCTTGGAGGAAAAAGACTAATTTTTTTGAGACTCAGTTTCCTAATCTGATAATAAATTTCAAGTTTAACGCAAAAAAATAAGCTCATATTTTAAGAGATCAGCACTACTGAAAGCTTGACACATATTTTTAGATGAGTTAACAACCTCAATCGGTTAAATTAATAAATGTGAATATAGGAAAAACCTATAACTGTCTGGTTTTAACTTCTATACTACTGAAATATTAAAAAGTATTATACATAATATAAATTTTTTATTTTTTAATGTTTTATTTATTTTTCAGAGAGAGAGAAAGAGACAGCATGAGCAGGCAAGGGTCAGAGAGAGAGGGAGACACAGAATCTGAAGACAGGCTCCAGGCTCTGAGCTAGCTGGTTAGCACAGAGCCCAATGTGGGGCTCGAACCCAAGAACCGGGAGATCATGACCTGAGTTGAAGCCGGACGCTCAACTGACTGAGCCACCCAAGCGCCCCCTAAACATTTTATTTTTTTATATTTATCTATTTTTGAGAGAGAGAGAGACAGAGCAAAAGTAGAGGAGGGGCAGAGAAAGAAGGAGACACAGAATCTGAAGCAGGCTCCAGGCTCTGAGCTGTCAGTACAAAGCCTGTCGTGGGGCTCAAATTCATGGACTGCAAGATCATGACCTGAGCCGAAGTTGGATGCTTAACTGACTGAGCCACCCAGGCACCCCTAAATGTTTTAAATATTATAAATATTTTACCAAAAAGCTGTACTTTTTTTTTAATTTTTAATGTTTTTAAATTTATTTTTGAGAGACAGAGAGCAGCAGTGCGAGCAGGGGAGGGCCAGAGAGAGAGAGAGAGGGAGACAAAGAATCTGAAGCAGGCTCCAGGCTCTGAGCTAGCTGTCAGCACAGAGCCTGATGTGGGGCTCGAACCCACAAACCGTGAGATCATGACCTGAGCAGAAGCCGGATGCTTAACAGACTGAGCCACCGAGGCGCCCCTGTACTTCTTTAAATACATCTTATCTATTACTTACATCCTAACACATCTCAAGAGATTTAAGGTACTGATTTCTTTAAGAAGCTTGCTACACTTTGGAGTGCACGGTTGGGTCACTCTAGTTTAGAATCCAACTTCAGCTCATATCATGATCTAGTGGTTCATGAGTTCAAGCCCCACATCAGGCTCTGCACTGGTAGTGAGGAGCCTGCTTGTGATTCTCTCTCGCCCTCTCTCTCTACTCCTTTCCCACTTGCACTCATGCTCTCTCTCCAAATAAGTAAACTTAAAAAAAAGTTTTTAATTTAAAAAAGAAGCTTGCTACATTTTGTGATTTTTATTACTAGAAAAGGCTAAATTATTTCCATCAGAATGCTCCTTCTATTTTACATGGAGAATCCATGTCAAAATGTTATTCATTTAACAGAAATACACTTTAAGTACATATATTTAGTTACTCAGTATTAGTTCATTGCTAAACATAACATTATTTATCTTAAATACTCAAAGTTCAAAATCATTAGCCAAATATCTATAAATTTGGGATTAGTATCTCTATGTTAAAAGCAGAAAGTAATATTACCTGTTTAATAAGCAATAGTGTTAAACAAACAAACAAGAGCAATGAAATAAATCATTCATTTTCAAAGTGCGGCCCCTGGATCAACAATATCAGCAACAACCGAGGACTTTCAGAAATGCAAATTCCAGGGCCTCAGTCTCTGGAGTCAAGAACTGACGAAGGGGCCCAACAATCCTGCGTTAACAAGTCCACTTGTGTGAGAACCACTGATACAAATTTACCTGAGCAAGCCATAATTACTTGGTCACTGAGTATTTTCTAAATATATAGGAAATTTAAGTCCTGTCTTGAAAAGACTTTTTTGCCTCCTTAATTTGCCAAATGCTGATATAAAGGACTGTATGAAATGATGAGTGCCATAATCAGGCCTCAACAATGAAAATGAGAAATGTGGTGACAAGTCTAATCTTTTGTATTAAAAATTAAAGAAAATTAATGCTAAAATACTCAAAACATGCAAGTATTCCCAAAATTGGAACCAGGGCATATGATTAAAAAGATTTGTTTCCCTATTTGGGAATCTTAAAACTTACAATCAGAGTCAGAAGTGCTGTAGAAGACGTGAAATAAGCAAAGCATATGGGAATCAATCCCAGGGTCTTAAGTTTATAAACATTCTATTCTAACCCAGAGATTTCCAACTACTGCACTAAGATAGTGTCCTATGAATAAATTACTGGCTTGAGAGTAATTATTACTCTTCTCAGTTGTGCAAAAGGAAGGGCACAGCCTGAGAAAGCCAAACACCCAGAACGAGGATTAACTTTGTTAATCTACACTGTACAATATTGTTCTAGCATTTCCCACTTACGCCATGATGTGGGCTGAAAAAGGTAGGAAGCACACTTCCAACCATTTCTACTAACTCAACGGGTAGAATAACTTCAGTTGCAGTTATAGAAAACACCACTCAAATTGGGTTTAAAAAGAAAAGGAAATTTGTTGGCTTTTCTGATTTAATGGTCTATAATCAGGTTTGGCAGCTGACAAGCAATGTAACCAGCACCTAAACTGTTATTACCTTGTTAATTTTTGCCTGTTAGTTACCTTGATATTGGCTACATTCTCAATAGGCTATCACTTCATAATGCACAAATGGCTGTAAGCAGCTACCAAGGCTACATACTTCCTTGCTTCTTCTTCCCCCAAGAAAAAGAGAATCTGTGCCCTGATAAAAGTCCTGAGGTTACCTATTTGGGGCTGCATGGGTTACCTGTCCATCCCTGAACCAATTACTGAGATGGGGATTGATGGAAGCAAGCCCAACAAGCCCAATCTCTGGAGCTGGAGGTGAACTCCATCCAGGTTAATCTCACAAACACCACATGCCTGAGAAAGTGAGGACTATTTAGGGAAAAATCAGGTACTGTGAGCAGGAAAAAAGAAGAATATATATGGGTCAATAAAAACAGCTTTCCATAATAGCTTACCACACATCCCTAAATGGGCTAAAATACACGAAAAACTTGATTATTCCTTTCCATTAAAGGTGAATGCCATGCTAGTAATATTTTTTAAAAAGGTATTAAAATACATATTTACCTATCAAATTAGCACAGGTTTGTTGTTGTCGTTGTTTAAACTATTTAGTACTAGTAAGAAATGGTGAAACAGGCATTCAGTCAGTCCTGGTAGAAATATAAATGGAAACGATCCTTTGAAAAACAATTTAGAATGTCTCAGGAGTCATAAACTATACAAATGTATACTTCTGAGAATCTATTCAATCTATCCTAAATGCAGGAAAAGTTTCACATTAACAGATATTTACTACTTATTAATAAAAACAAAACAGAGTAAAAAGAAACAACCTAAATATCCAGGAATAAGAAAATAGTCAATTTAAGTTATCACCACCTGGTGAAATATATGTAGCCACTTAAAATGGAAATAATGGGGGGCACCTGGGTGGCTCAATCAATTGGGTGTCTGACTTCAGCACAGGTCATGATCTCATGGCTCATGGGTTCGAGCCCCACATGCTGAGAGCTCAGAGCCTCAGCCTGCTTCAGATTCTGTGTCTCCCTCTCTCTGCCCTTTCCTTTCTCTCTCTCTCTCAAAAATAAATAAACGTGTAAAAAATTTTTACATAACTAAAATAAAATGAAAATAATACCTAATATTTGTTAAGCACTTACTATATATAGGACACTTTCTTAAGACCACATTCAGTTCTCAAAAAAACTTTATGAGATACTTGCTATCAGTATTCCCATTTCAGATGCGAAGAAACTGAGGCATAAAGAGATTAAGTAACTTGCCCAAGGCTACACATAGGAATGGAACCTTCTAGATATAAACCAAACAATCCAGTTCCAGGCTTGCATTCTTTACCACTGCATTATATTGCCTCTCAATATTGTATTTTTGTAGTTTATAAAAATAAAATGTTTATGTTATTACGTTTTATAAAAAGCAAACAACAACAAAAACAGAACTCAGTCTTCTAGTTAAAAGACTGTAGGTCGAACAGATGTATTTAGTTTAGCCCCAATAAAATAATAGTGGGCAATTTAAGAATAAATCTTGGACCAAGAGACCAAGAAATGTGACAAAAACAACAAATATTATTTTCTGTGGGCAGATAGAGGAGTAGTAGAATTTATAAGACCTGAGAAAGCACAGCCAGTAATACAGAAAACTGGGAAGCAATCTGATTTCTGTCACTCATCCACCTTCCACACACCCCTTTCCTGGCCCCTTCTCCTCTCCCCTGCAAACGGTCTGGTGATACCAAGAACCTCTAAAGGTGAAGGCAAAGATGACACCAAAAAACACGACAACTGCTTGGAAGTCTATTTAAAAGAGGTTAGACCCCAGATTCCCTTTCTCTTTCTGGTTAGCCAGATAACTGCCCTTCCTTCCCTCATCTGGACAGATGAGAAATTGTTCCGAAGGTGACAAAACCAGACAGTCTCTAGAATAAGGGGTAACAGCTCAGGGCGTCGGGTGGGAGGCTACTATACTGAAAAGTGTATATACCAAATGTTGAAGCGCTCCTGCTTGACCAGTCTTCTTCCTCTACAGGGCTCCCACAGCTGCTGACAGCCAAACTCTCGAAGCAGGAAACTAGAAGTGTGTTTTCAAGGAAATCTAACTGGGCCAAGTGGAAAGACAGAAGTAGTATGACACAGGAGCTTCCTCACGAAATGTTCTAGTCAGATTACCCTAAAATAAAGACCATAATCAATAAGCCATGCCCATACATCTAGAGCTTCCAATCCATGTTTTGGTGCCTCATTGTTAAACAACAGAGAGCTAAAGACCAATAGATTTTTGAGGGAAACTGTCTAATTTCAAAAAGAGACCAAAACAGGAGTGCCTGCATGGTCAGTCAGTTAGGCGTCAGACTGGATTTCGGCTCAAGTCATGATCTCATGGTCCATGGGATCAAGCCCACATTGGGCTCTACAATGACAGCACAGAGCCTGCCTGGGATTCTCTCTCCCTCTCCCTCCCTGCCCCTCCTCTGCTCACACACAAGCATTCTCTCTCTCAAAATAAACAAAACAAACAGAAAAACTGTAAAAAGCAATTTAGAGGAAGCAAAGATTAAGCAGAGGGAACACTTTCAAAAGAAGTGTCTTTGCAGTCAGTTAAGCCTCCAACTCTTGATTTAGGCTCAGGTCATGAGCTCAGGTCATGGTTTATGATATCGCACAGATCTGCCAGATCAGCACAGAACCTGCTTAGGATTCATTCATTCATTCATTCATTCTCTCTCTCTCTCTCTCTCTCTCTCTCTCTCTCCCTCCTCCGCCCCTTCTGCCCCCCCAAAAACTTAAAAAAAAAAAAAATCTCTAAAAGACCATACATTGCATTTATGAAAAAAATGCTACAATAAAAGGAAGATTCACAGAATAAAGTTTTTTAAATTCAGATAGTAGATATAAAGACAAAATTGAAGAAATCTTACAAAAAGAAGAGCAAAACACCAAAGAAATTCAGAACTAAAGAAAAAAAATTTAGAGGATTAATTCAGAAGGTTTAATAAAAATTAGAGAATAGAGAAGTTAGAGAATAAATCATGAAAAGCTGTCAAGATTGATTTTCTCAAAACTAAAAAATATGAGTTTGCAAAGAGATCATTAAGTGCTGGCACCAAGACCTATTGTGGTGAAATAATGGAACACTGGAGAAAAGGGAAAGGTCCTATAACCTTCCAGAAAGAAAATGAAAATTATTTCCCACACAAAGGATGAAAAATTAGTCTTCAATACCTACAATAAAATCTACAATGAAGAAGCTAAGTCTTCAAACATAATGGAAAGTTATTACCACACTGGAATTTTATTGCCATGCTAAAGTGTGGAGGTAAAAGATATTTTCAGACAAGCAATGTCCAAAACAATTTACCTTCCATGCATCCTTTCTCAGGAAGCTACTTACGGATGTCTCCAAGGAAGAGAAAGATATGGAAACAGGAAACAGGGAACTCAGAGAGAAGAAACAAATGCCTGGGAGGGTAAAGGGAGATGCCAAGAGGACACCTGCTCAGCAAGCGGGCCAGACTGGTGTAGTTTAGTAGGCTCTGGTGGAAAGCGCCTCGGTAGGATGAAGTGAACAGATTACCAACTGCTTTTTAATTATTAATAACAGTTTTACATAAATGAGAAAGTCTGGGGTTGAATTAGTAATGAACACATCAAAAAGCAAGCAATGGAGGAACAAAACAATGGTTTGGGGTGGTGCAGTATGGGAAAGGAAAAAAATCATAGCATACTACAATGGTGTAGTTACGAATAGCATTTATACAGTCTTAATATATATCTATAAATACTGAATAGTCAAGATAATAACTATATGGGGAAGATAGATAATACATGAAGGGAGAGGAGTTAGAGTACAAGATGAAAGAAAGTTAAATCCTCACCTCTGATTATAGATAGTCATTAGATAATGCCTAAAACTGGAAAATCAAAACGTTGCAATGGTAAGTGTATTATTTAGCCATGTGGAAGTAAACAGCCACAGAATAAAATAGTTTAAAGTAGTTGCTCTAGAGAGGAGAAAATGACAGCATAAATTATGTAAATTACTGTTTTTCTGAACAAACCCTGTAAGAAGTTTTAATTATTTACATTATGTAAACACATAACTAATGAAAATACATACTAAATTTTAAAAATTGGGATTGAAAATTACATACACATCATGGTTGAAACTATACCCATATAAATGCCATCAGAAAAATACTGAAAGGGGTTACATAAAATGGTAACTAAAATTAACTTTCAGTGATCAAAGCAAAGTGATATTTTCTCCTTCATTCTTTCTATAAAGAGTATATGTAATGGAAGAAAAAATTCATTGTTTTAAATTGCTACAGAATTACTTCAGTTGTGAACTCTTAGAGAATCAGATTAGTTGCAACCAGCATTCATGATCAGGAAAGAGAAGTGAACCGAACAGGTCAGGAAAGAGAAGTGAGCAGAACAGGACAGATTAGACTAGACTACATTCGCAATCTTCAAATGTAGTATATTTCATAAAACTTTCACCTTAATTATATGTCAATGTAAATACATGCATGTGTACTGGATCACGATGTGAAATGTGTTTCTTACTGTGGGTCAGAGCCCAAAAATAGTTCTTACAATACTATTATAGACAGCTTGATAACGTGAGAAATGCAGGAGTTCTCTCATTATGTGCTTTTGAAAAAAAAATGAATTTTTGTCAATTCCTGTAAGAATACACAAAGACATGGATTCAAATTCTGCCTTCTCTAAATTTTTTTTTTTTGAGAGACAGTGTGAGCAGGGGAGGGTCAGAGAGAGAAGGAGACACAGAATCTGAAGCAGGCTCCAGGCTCTAAGCTAGCTGTCAGCAGAGAGCCCGACGTGGGGCTTGAACTCATGAACCGTAGCCAAACTGAGCCGAAGCCCCACAGGCGCCCCAATTTCTGCTTTCTCTTACTAGATATGTGACCTCTCTGGGTTTCAATTTCCTCATCTATATAGCAGTAATAATGATACTTCACAGGGTGTGAGGATTAAATGAAGTAATGTATTAAATTCCTGGCATATAGTAAGGGTTCAAAAGCCAATGAACAAGAAATGAGGGTGCTACTATGGACAAAACATGCCTTTTTGGTTAAAGGAGACATGAAATATTTAATCTGAGGCTTCATTCATATTTCCCTCTGTAGATCAAAATATTCTCACACTTCAATACTGCTTTTATTACAACAATCTCCAAAAATGCATATGCCTTTCCCTATTTTGATGCACAATTTGGATAAACTCAAATATAAAATAAGTCATTAAAAAATGCTGACTGTATCTATATTTTTAATATTTGGCTTCAAAGTGTTACTATCATATTCTTACAAGTAGTTCATTTACTTATGGTAATTTATAATAAATTTGTTATTGATATTTATAATATATATATTTATAATACTACTTACAATATTTCATTATTTAAAAGTCTTAAAAAATAAAGCCAATACTATAAAATGTTTGAAGCATTACTTCAGCATTCACCACATTACTGATTTTATATTTTGCCAGTATTGCCATTTTTTTTTAAAAAAAGAGCTTTTTTCAAAACCACATAATAAAAATCTGTATTTTACCACAATTTAGGAGCTCTAAAGGCTTTTATATCTATGAAAGTATTTATTAAAAATTACATCTTAAATACTCACAGAGGAAAGGAAGTTAGCCTATAATCCTGATAGGGGTCAGGGTAATAACACAAAATGGACAAATTACACTGTCATTCTACTTAAATTATTTAAGTTATTTAATTTGACCTGTGGATAGTCTCTTGTCTTCTCATCATGCCTGACTTTTAAGTGGGAGGTCTTCATTCATGATGATCCTTTAATAGAAGCAAAGCTTTCCCCATTTAACCCATGCTGTTATCAATCATGTACAGGGATAAATGAGCCTGTAAGATTTTGCCAGTATCACAAATGACACTGTGACCTGAGGCCAACATCTTTATTTGCTTCTCCAGTGATTCACTTCAGCAGATATTAACCAATTTTATAATCCATGAAAGGCAAAATTAAAGGACACCATCCATAAAACAGAATAATTCCTATCAGCAACAAAGTGATGTGTGTATTATCTTATAAATTATATGGCCATACAGTGTGGTAATGTAATGAAGTAAAGATGGTAATAATCAAATGCCTAGGGCAAACGCTAATATGCATTTAATCACACAGCATGAAGCCATTTGTCACTACAGTTGAATGCATGTGTACATAAAATACACGAGTCACGTCCTTATTGTTATACTATAACAGCATCAATTTCACACTATCATTTCACATAATAACAATTGGTAGGCTTTGACATTAGCTAAAACATTCAAAGAGTATAAACAAAATCATCAACAACTCCTTTACAAATACAAAAAACAATCTGATTTTTCAGTAAATAAAACAGGAAGAATTTTCCCCCAAAAATTCCTTGCTAAAGAGCTAGAACTTCCAAGTTTCCTCTTTTTCCTTAAATAGCACTTAAATTGGTTTTATCATATCGCCTTTTATTCTTAGGAACATTCTTATCACTTGAACTGAATGCTAAATCAGTCTCATAAGCCTATCCTCTTCCTAAGTAACTATTAATATTTAAATGTAAAATATGGATGACATTTATCACAAAAAGTGAATGTGTGAGAAACTGTATTCATTAATTATACACAAGCTGATGTGTGCATGGATTGGAAAAGCTCAAGGAAAAAAATGCCAAAACATTATCTAAAAATATATAAACACTATTTAATTATCTGATCTTATATTACTACACCACTCACTGGGAAACCTTAACTGCATCAAGACCCTTTATTATAGAATGGTATTATAAATATTACATTTTATAGAGCATATCCCCTCTAAAAGTGAAGGACCAAAAGGTGTTTTATGTATAGGACAGTGCCAAATTGGAACTCAGTACATTTGCACTCATATTCTGTCTTGTATTCACAATGGTTATGTTAGCCATTATACTGTAAGTTCCTTGACTAGTGGAGAAGTCTCTCTCATTTCTGTATCCTCACATTACCCAATACAATTATTTACAAAAGTCAGGCACTTGATATTTGCTGCACTGCATGTTGCAATGAATTGAATAGATAACTCCTATCCTTTGGAAAAGGTAGAGAGAATACTATTTGGAAACCATGAGTCAAATAAGGTAGCATGTACGATCAGTGTTTCCTGTAACTGAAAAGAAATATAACACAAACCTAGAAAAGACCTACAGAAAAATAATTGTGTAATGAAGGAAAATGGAAATGTGTCTACACATGGATTTTTTAAGTTAGACCTATTATATGGACACAATAAAGAATCAAGATATAATTTAACACATCTGTTGAAGAAACTGCAAGTGACACAAATTTGAGTTAATGGTCTTTACCTTCAAAGTCTATAAAAATGGAGAAAACACTTATTCAAATAAGTGTAACCCCAAACATAATACTAGGCATGATGTAAGACATGACATAAAAGAAGAGTGCTCTAAGTGTTCAAAGAATTCAAAGTACATAGTAGTCAAGCCTCAATTATTTCTTTTATAAAAGATGCCAAACTAAGTTTAAATTTTTATTTGTTAATTTGTAAATATAGCAGATCTCATTACCAAAAGAGTTACAAGTACAATAGCAAATTGGAGTAGATAGTGTTTAGCAATACTTCTAGCAGTAATAACTCTGATTTAACTAACTGGTAGAGAAGAGATTTTTGGCTATTAAGGAATTCAAGAAGTAGTTCTCAGAAGAGGATATTGAGATAGACCCTGAGCAAAGGAAGATCACGTTTGGCTGAAGGATAGTAGTTCTTACTGACACAAACTGATTTGGAAAGTAGGAAATGAGGTGTGAAGTGAGATACAAGACAGTTTAAGGTCAAAAGTAATCAAGGAAAGGTAGGGGACAGGAGAGAAATTGGAACATTTTACATTTTACAGAATGAAGTCCATAAAGAACAAGTAATTAAATAAGAAAAGAGAGGGGATAATTGAAGAAGTAATGTCTACAATTGAGGAGAAGGTAAATATACTTATGAATGCTTAGCGTTGGCTGGGTGGGGGAGGTATAACATTCCTTTCTTAGAAAGCGAAGAATAAACTGAAAGGGCCAAGATACAAAGATTACTGAGGTTCCAGAAAGAAACAGAACATAATAAAATCCGGTGTAAACCCGTCTTATTAAATGAATGCTAAATGCCAGAATCTAAGGAGAATCTTGAAGCCTGAAAATTTTAATGTAAACAAATAAAGGAAAAAAATTCATTCATTCAAGAAACATTTATTGAGCCCCTTCTATATTCAAAGTGTAATTATTTACAAACAAACAAAAAACATACATAGCCCTTGTTCTCCAGGAACTCTAGCAGAGAGATACAGGTATATGAAAATAATTATAATACAATACAGTCACATACAATCGGAGAGATCCTTAGGAAGTGCTATGTAGCAGAAAGCTTCCAATGTAGAAAGGGAAAAAACAAGGATGACTTGAGAAGGTCTCAGATTTCCTAAGGGTAGTGACTTCCAGGCTGAGGTTTAAAAAAATCCTAAAAGTTATAAATTTAGCAAAGCAAAAAATGAGGTAAAAGTGTTTTCAAGGGGAAAAAAAACACACAAGCAAAGCCACCGATGGACACAGCATCATTTTAAATGAGGGACTACAAAGTTTAAGATTAGAGTTTAACAGGGGCGCCTGGGTGGCTCAGTCGGTTAAGCCTCCGGCTTCGGCTCAGGTCAGATCTCACGTTCGTGGGTTCCAGCCCCGTGTCAGGCTCTGTGCTGACAGCTCAGAGCCTGAAGCCTGCTTCTGGTTCTGTGTCTCCTTCTCTCTCTGCCCCTCCCCCTCTCATGCTCTGTCTCTCTCTGTGTCAAAAATAAAAACATTAAAAAAAAAAATTTTTTAAAAGATTAGAGTTTAACATATAAGGTTAGGAAAAGAGAGATAAGAAATGAGAAGCACAGGAGAAGAAGAGATAAGAAATGAGAAGCACACAGGTGTCAGGTCTTTCATTCATGTTAA
Source organism: Suricata suricatta (assembly GCF_006229205.1). Classification (NCBI taxonomy): domain Eukaryota; kingdom Metazoa; phylum Chordata; class Mammalia; order Carnivora; family Herpestidae; genus Suricata; species Suricata suricatta. The sequence continues at coordinate 27,684,720 of NC_043710.1, read as the reverse complement.
GGAACTTGAACTAATTAATACCTTCACACAGTCTGTTCTCTCATAGAGAATGCCTTCCTCTATCTTTTCTGTTTAAATGCAATTTAAAAATCAGACCAGGTGTGCCTAGGCGGTTCATGTGATTGACCCTTGATTTAGGCTCAAATAATGATCCCAACGTCATGGGATGGAGCCCTATGTCAGGCTCCTAGCTGAGCATGGAGCCTGCTTAAGATTCTTTCTCTCTCTCTCTCTCTCTCTCTCCCTCCTCTCTCCCACTTGTGCTCATGTACGCTCTTGCTCTACAACAAAAAATAACAACAAATAAAATAAAATAATTTAAATAATAAAAATCAAATCAAATTTCATCTTCTTTATGAAACTTTTCCTATGAATCCAGTTCACACCATTTCTCCCTTCTTGAAATGTACTTGTTGTCCATAGCATCTGATTATTGTATTTATTGTCCCATTCTTGTATTGTGTTCCACACAACTTTGACCTTCATTATGTCAATTTATAATGCTGCCACAACGTATTTTTTCATTAAGTACCTGATATTTGTAAGAAAGTGTATTAAGGGGGAAATTAGGAATACTTTCTTCCCAAATTATCTTAATTTCTTAAATTACTACAAATCATGTATAATTATAAAAACAATGAGTTTCTTGAAAGAAAATATTTTACACTATTATGAGTAACATATTCTCTATTCACAGTAAAATCTTTGCCAAATTTCTCCTTGTTTAAATAAAAAGTTGAGATTTCATATATAAATTTTTAGAAAATTAGAAATACTTAAATTCTAAAAATGAATGGTCTGAAATGTATGAAAGAAATGAGAAATGGAAATTCTCTCCCTAAGGATCATTATATGAAACCAACTATGAAATAAACTATTAAAAGTACTATAAATTCAACTAATCTAAAGCAACAAAACAATAGAGATCTTTGTATCAAATACATAAACGCTAATTTTGGCCACCTTATAAATAAAATGCAGGAAAATTCTTTAAATATTTCTTAACCACTTAAAACTTTTAATTTTACTAAACTCCAAAATCTTACAAGTATGAAAACAGAAGAGTAAATTTCCACAATATCACAATAAAACAAATTCTAACATGGCTGGAAATCTATTGCTTGTTGAATTAATTTGAAAATAAAAGTTTTTGTTTATATTAATCAGTGTCAGAGAATTTCATAAAGGCTTTTTCTATTATTAATAGAAATAAACAGAAATAGAAATAAATAGAAATATTATTCTATTTCTATTATTAAAAAGTTTCTACGGTCATAAGAAAACTAAGAACACTGAACATACTTCTGTCAAGTCAATATTGGCAAATAGAATAAGTTATGAAAATTATATGAATAATTTACAGTAAAAATTTTTACCCCAAAATATATACATTACAACGAAAACATTTTTCCTTAATTATCTACATGATCACTTCCCAAAGTCTAAAGGGAACAAGGTCCACAAAATACATCTGTAAAAATAGGTCCCTCTGTCAAATAAACCTGGAAAATGCTGCATACTAACTCCCCATCTTAGAGATTAACAGTATCATTTGCATAGTTAGAACCTGTTTAAGTTTAAACCCAATTTCCCAAGTTTATTTTAACCATGGAACACATTTTTTTGCATTCAAAATGCAAGTTAATATTCTGGGGAACACATGTCCCAATGTATTTTGGGAAATTCTAACAATTCTAACATGAAATTGTTCTGTTCTTACTTTGTTAGGGGCCTGAATTGATTATAAAGGATAACTTCCCAATAAGAAATGTGTTCATTCAACTATTACCAGGACTGATAGAATATTATCTTCAACAAAGATATTTATCATTTAAAAATAGACTAGGGGCGCATGGGTGGCTCAGGCGGTTAAGCCTCTGACTTCAGCTCAGATCAGTTCGTGGGTCAGAGCCCCACATCGGGCTCTGTGCTGACAGCTAAGAGCCTGGAGCCTGCTTCAGATTCTGCGTCTCCCTCTCTGTCCCCCCGCCCCATCCACTTGTGCTCTCTCTGTCTCTCAAAAATAAACATTAAAAAAATGTTTAATAGGCTAGAAGAAAATAAAATAGAAAAAAAGTAAATTCCTCATACTAAAGATTAAGTATTGCCTCTTTTGTTTTCAGTATTTTAGGTGTATATATACATTTATACTGGCCTGCATGTAAAATGTATTTCTTAACGTGGGCTGTAATCATAAAGTTTAAGAATGCTGTAAGTTCCAAAAAGGCTGGGTTAAGCAGTTTCTTTTACTGCAGGACTTGTGAGAACCTTTAAGAAATCTCTAGGATATTTCTAGCCACAGGAAACATTTTACTGAAGCATCTCACAGGACTAGTGTTCCTTGTAGCACAATTTAGGAAATACTTCTTTTTGGAAACCATGTATCCCCACCTGTCTTGAGGCACAGTATATAAAACTGATGTTGAGTTTGTACCTCTTTCATAATATCACAGTTTCCTGATCTTAACTGGAGGTTCTTCACTATTTTAGTCAAACGTAACAATACCCCTAATTGATTTACATGAAGAGTAGAACTTAAGCACCTGTGTGTTAATTCTGGCTCTACTACTTATTGGCTGTGTAGTTACCAGCGTTGGATTATTATTTAATCTCTTTCCCACAGCTTCCTCCTACGGTGCAAGGAGACTAATGAAAATACTTAGGTCACAGAGTGCGGGGGTTTTGTGTGATTGTTTGTTTTAGTTTTAAATAAGATAATACTCATAAAGCATTTAGTCCAGTGCCTGACATGTAATAAACTTTAAGCATATGAAAAAAGTCTATCACTGTCAGAAAAACACTATTATAGCACCAGTAATTATGAAATCCATGGTCAAAGAAACTAAAAACGCTATGCTGCCACCCAGTGGGGCTATGATATAAAACCTGATACTAAGGTATAAAGCAGTATAAAAATTAAAATACTCTCTCTAGTTACATTAGCACGCCTGATAAATCACTGACTGGGGAATATAATTCTTAAAAATTTGAGAACTACTTCAAGTCAACTCTGAAACCGGAGAGGGTTATAAACACAAAAACTGGATGAAAAAAAATGGCTGGAGAAGAAAGTTGTTAAGGACCGTAGAATAAATTCCACCCACATAATGTTTACTGCTTTTCAAGCTGAAAATTTTTGGAAGGGTTTTTCCTTCAAGGTACACAACAAAGACAACCATATGCATTCATCAAAACTAAGGCAAAAGAGCAATAACCAAAAGCAAAAGGATCTAAGTGGAAGATTCTTAATGGAATCTTCATATTTTCTTCCTAAATGAGTATACTGATTATAAAAGTTCCCATAAATGCCTTGAGAGTAGCCACTGATTATTTCCAAAAGCAAAGGTAAGTGGAAGATAAAACAATCACATGAATAAAGTAAATCTATGCTTTACCATATGGGGATTGGCAGAACATTTTATTCCCAGGGAAATTCCATTTCAGCTTGATTGTGCAAGACACCTCAGAAAGAGTAACATTACAACAGGAACGACAAAAACTGGAGACATTTTCCTTGGGGATTTACACTCTTCCACAACTACTTACGACCGCAGAATTTTTGTACTACGCCTCAAACATTCTGCAGTGACATCCACCTAAGAGTCGAGACGCACTAGTAACATTTCAAAATGTTGCAAACTTTAAGCACCAGATTTGTTCGAAAATTTTCACAAGTTGGCCAACGTTATTACCTTCATTCATTATGCAAACCTTAAGTTTAAAAACAAAACCAAACCGAAAGAACACGTAGAGGCTGCTCCCGCGCGCGTCTCTATAATAAACAGCCCAGACTCACTTTACTAACCGGCAGTCTCGATACCGCTTCAGAAAAGCCATGAGAAGCCGAAGCAAAGACTGCGAGTTCCAAGGGTAAAGGCCTCTCCCTGGTCGGATGGGTGGAAGATTCTAGAAACCGCCAACGCGAGTGACGAGACTTCCAAGGAAGTCAACTCCCGCGCAACCCGAGGGAAAAAGGGGTAGGTCAGGTAGCCGGAGATACAGGTCAAAAACTTAAATGGGCCCTGAAAGAAAAGATTAGGGCTGCTTTTTAAGAGCTCACCTGCAAACCGGAGACTGCTCTGAATTACCTCAGCTGACGGCCTCTAACTCCCCCAGCTTCCGGTTCACCCTTCCCACCTTTGAGAGCTTCCGGTTTCCAGGCTCTGGGAAGCTCCCTAGCTGAGAGTGGGTGGGGCATCTTCTGCACCTGGACAAAACGTGACTGATTAAAAAAAAAAAAAAAAACGCTCCTGGAAAGTTTCTCCGATTGTTTGAGGTTTCTCTTCGTTTACTTTAATTAAAATATTTATTGGCTTATCTATCCATATTTTTAAAAATCTTTATAATGTGTCACCTGTTGGGAGCAATGGGAACTGTGTGAATGGAGCCAGGAAAGAAAGGGAGACCTCCCTGAATACTTTATACTTTTTAATGTTGAATCATGTGAAAGTGTTAACATGCAAAAATTAAATTTTGATTATTTTTAAGTGATATAAAGAGAAAAATGAGCTCTACATATACTGATGATCAAAAAAAAATTAAACAAACTGATGATCACACCTAGTACGGAAAGCAAAATATTTCAGCCCTTCTACATAGTTTTTGCTGAGCTACCAAAATCTGAAAGATATGATCCCTGTCCTCAAAATGTTAACCATATTTCCAAATATAAATCTTCCTGGAACTCATTTTCCTGCTTGCCTTCCTTCAAGACTTTGCTCATATGTCACCATATTAGGGAGAACTCCCCCCAAATACCCTATATAAAGAAGTAACACCCATACAACATACTTGCCCCCCCTTACTTTATTTTCTCTAACACATCGCCATCTAACATAGTATATTTGTTTATTGTCTATATCCTAAAATATAAGTTCCATGAAATGGGAGAACTGTTCAATTCTGCATACAAAATTCTAGCATAATTCCTGGCATATGAATGCCAATAAATATAACCGTTGGATATGCTGTATGCATATTATAGTATGACATCTATACTGTAACAATGACTAATATTTACTGATAATTTGATATGTGTGACAATGAGCTGTGTTTTACATATATTCTCTTTTTTAGTACACACAACAATCCTATTATTAAATTATCATATTATATATTATTATACTTTTTGTGCATTAGGCAAGTAAGGTGTAGAGAGGTTAAGGAGTTGAACTTAATGACCTCCAATCCCCTTCTAATTCAATGCAAACTTTTCAATGACTTACAAGTATAAAATTTAACTTGTTTCTAGAGAAGAGATTTAAAATAATTTTCAGGAATTTTTTGTTATATCTCTTCTTCTAAAATATTCATTTAGGGGCATCTGGATGGTTCAGTTGGTTGGGCCTCTGACTCTTGATTTTGGCTCAAGCCATGATTCCAGGGTTGTGGGATCAAGCCCCATGTTGGGCTCCACACTGAGCATGGAGCCTGCTCATACTCTCTCTAAAATTAAAATGTATATATATTTAAGATATTCATTAAAGATATGTCTGGTTCAATGGGAAACACCCTGCCTTCAACTGAAGTCCTATTTTACTATGCAAAGATAATTATCACATTATCTATAATAGAATGGAATTGGAAATAACTTAAATATCAAAATAAAAGAATGAATAAATTACAGTGCACTAAAATGGTATTTTGAAGGTTACACAAAAAATAATAAGAAAACTGTTGTGAAGGAACTGTTGTAACCATAACATGGTTATTATATAGAATTTTTATTTATCATATGATCACCGTAATTTGTTAATTGCATAGTTATCATAGTATTACTTAAAGGACTCATAGTAGAGCAATGCTACCCCTCTGTATCTGTCAGTGACCTAATTCATGAATTTAGTCAATTATGTGGGGAAGAGCCTAAAGGCTTAAAGGGAAAAATCGTAAAGGACAGCTTTACTCTACCCATCTGACCCCAGTCCAGGATTCTTTATGGAAGGGCCTATGAAACTCAAAAGAGCCAAGTGAGAATTCATTTTAAGCTAGGCACCCTTCCCCAAGTAGAGATTTTCTCTTGCTTACCTCAAAAACAGAAGCCTAAAGATATCAGTCTGTAATATATGTTGTCTACCTTGTTTTTACCTCCCTGAACACCAGAATTTTCATTCTAGTAACCAGATGAAACTACCTGGTTCAGATATTTATGTCAAAATACCTTAAAGGTATTTTAATACAGTATAATAAAATGGAAATTGTGTTTTTTAAAAATGTCCATGTATACAATGGCCTAAAAGTGATATCCCCAGAGGGAAAATCATAGTTGGGTAAGCCCTTTAACTTTTTAATTTTTTTAAAAAATTGTTACATTTTATAGAAAATTCTGTTAATAAACAGACTTTGTTTTTGTCTCTGAATAAGTTGCTAATAGAGACATGCCCTCTATAGGGGCACTGGGGTGGCTCAGTCGGTTAAGCCTCCCACTTCGACTCGGGTCATGATCTCATGGCGCCTGAGTTCCAGCCTCGCGTCGGGCTCTGTGCTGACAGCTCAGAGCCTGGAGCCTGCTTCAGATTCTATGTCTCACCTCTCTCTGGCCCTCCCTCTCAATCCTTCAAAAATAAATAAAATTTAAAAAGGGGAAAAAAGGACATGTACTATATAAAAGTTAAACAGGGGCGCCAGAGTGGGTCAGTCGGTTAAGCGTCCAACTACAGCTCAGATCATGATCTCAAGGTTCATGGGTTCAAGCCCCACATTGGACTCACTGTTGTCAGTGCAGAGCCTGCTTCAGATCCTCTGTTCCCCACTCTCTCTGCTTCTCTCTCTCTGCCTCTCCCTCCTTCCCACCCCCACTTGCTCATGCTCGCTCTCTTTCTCTCTCTCTCTCTTTTTCAGAAATAAACATTAAAAATAAAAATTAAATTAAACTGGGGTGCCTGAGTGGCTCAGTCGGTTAAGCTTCTGGCTTCAGCTCAAGTCATGATTAGTGGGTTAGTCACGGTTAGTGGGTTCGAGCCCCACATCGGGCTCTGTGCTGACAGCTCAGACCCTGGAGCCTGCTTCAGATTCTGTGTTTCCCTCTCTCTCTGACCCTCCCCTGCTTGGCTGTCTCTCTCTGTCTCTCAAAATTAATTTTTAAAAAACAAAAAAATTAAATTAAACTAAATTAACAAACATATTAAAAGTGTTTAGCATTCCACATACTTCTGCCACTTGCCTGGCATGTCCTTGTAGTTCTCCTCCTGGCTCTCCCTCCCTACTACCTCACCCCAACCTGAAGTACCCTTAGCGTTTGCACATGTACCCTACTTTTTCTATCACCCTGCCTGCCTAAAATCACCTTATTATTCTTAAAGTCTCCGCTTTTTAACATTTTATCAAACCTCCATTCCCATCTAAGCAGAATTAATTAGCCCCCCTTGGTATAATCCCTGAATTCTACATATTTTTTGTAGTATTTATCACACTATATTGCATTTATTTGCACTTTCTTTCTCTTAACGGACTGTGAACTCCTCAAAGACAAGAACTCTGGTCATATTAACATTCAAGTCTTTTAAATGCTATCACAGCGAGTGGTACATACATAGTGGTTCAGAGCAAATGGCTAGATATAAATCCTGACTCAGCTATTTAATACTCATGACCTTGGGCAAGGCATTCAATCTCTCTATGCCTCAAAATCCATATCAGTAAAATGGAGCTAAGAATGGCACCTACCCCTAAGGTGTAAAGATGATAGATAAGATGCATAAAGTTCATCACACCATGCCTGGCAAGTAGTAAGCATTCAATACATGATGACTATTATTGTCATTTTTACATTATTTTTATTATTATTACTATTGTTATCATGACTATTGTTTCTGAGAACTCAGTAAATACTTATTGATGGAATGAATTAATAAATGAATGGCTATCAGGCATCTAAGTCCAAACCCAGTTGATAGTAAGATCTTTCTCTTTCTTCTGCACTCTCCTTTGTAGCTCTCAGTCTTCAGTGCTCTCAGTCAATCCAATAAAATTTTACGTATATGCAAAGTAAAAGCTTCCCTCACTACAAAGTTCTGTGTTCTTTTTTATGCATAGAATGTGAATCTATATTATAACATAGTATAATTTTTACACTTGACTTCAGTGCTCTCAGTCAATCCAATAAAATTTTACGTATATGCAAAGTAAAAGCTTCCCTCACTACAAAGTTCTGTGTTCTTTTTTATGCATAGAATGTGAATCTATACTATAACATAGAATAATTTTTACACTTGACATAGATTAAGGCCTCTAATCCAACCTTAACCATAATTGTCAGAAAGTAAATGTATGTCATTTTTACTTGATGTAGTAAAGAGAGTGAACATATTTACATGTCTCCCAAACTAGGTTCTCTATAATCAGAGTTTTCATATCATATTAATAGGCCTGGAGCTACTTAGAATTTGTCATGAATAAGCATAATGACTCCCTGGGAGAATAACAGGAGATAATATCTGCATCAAAGAATAATGTTATATGCACAGAGTAAATGAACAGGTTTCTACAGCCTGTGGCAGTAAATGCTAGAGTGAAAACAAGTGCTTATAACTTGTTACAGCTACAGTAGTTATCACATTTCATTACAGATATTTGTTTCCAAATAACTTGTGGGAAGGGTCTGTATCTTATTCATCTCTGTATCTGCAACCTCAGCACAGTGGTTGGCCTGTGATATGCATGTAATAAATGACTGTGGACATATACTATAATTTAAAGTCAAAGTTGCATACAACGCATAGAATTTCATGTCTTGGTAGTGCTACAAATTGTGATATAAATCTCTCTAAACTTTGCTGGATATAAGGGTTTTCACCCTGGATTTTTACGTTGACAATATATAAGAATGCAACATGTCAATTTGTTGTTAAATTTAGGTGTCAATATCAGGATGATGAATTAATCAACTACAAGATATATTGCATGTATTACATATACAGTGGGAGAAATTGTGAGCTTATGATTTGTTGACTTTATTTAACTTTATTTTATATGTATACTACATAGGAGAAAAACTCAGTTATCCATATTAAAAATTTGCATTAAACATATTCTTCCCAAGACTTACTTTTTTTCCCTGATATATTGGGTTTTTCTTTTTAACTTCTGATTCAAATCTTGATGAGAAACAGGACAAACTCAGCAAGTTTATGAAATTTACCTTCTCTGCCCCCTCAACCAGATCCTCTTCCTGACCCTCTTACTTATGTCATACATCATTAGTTATGTTACAGCCCTCTTCTCCCAGTTGATCAGGGTAGAAACTTCATAGTAACAGTATTCTACTCTTTCCCTCTCTCTTACTCCTCTTCTCCAAGTTGTAGTACTCAGTGATGGATTTTGGATGAAGTAGGTGAAGAGAAGTGAAATAATGAATCTTGGAGTTTCTTTTTTTAATAATTAAAATTTTTTTAATGTTTATTTATTTTTTATATAGAGAGAGGGTGAGAGAATGCACACGCATGTGGGGAAGGGGCAGAGAGAGAGGGAGACACAAACACAAACCAGGCTCCAAGCTCTGAGCTATCAACACAGTGCTCAATGTGGAACTCAACCACAAACCATGAGATCATGACCTGAGCCTAAGTCAGATGCTTAAATGACTGAGCCACCCAGGTACCCCATGAATCCTGGACCTTCTACTTGAGCAGTTAGGTAGATCATGTGGCCATTTAGTGAAATGGAGAAGAAAGGAGGGGCAATACTTTAGGCATGAAAATTGTTATCAGGATAACTGACTAAAAACTAAATAAAAACTTCATCCCCAATTAAGTTAATCAGCAGAATCAGGAAGTCGATCTTAGATAACAGGAAGTCAAGAGACAGGAAAACTCCAGATTTGTTTTGTTACGTCTTCTGCTCTATTTTTCAGTGGTTCTCTTTGTTTTTCCTTTCCCTAGTGTTCACTCCATTCCCACATTAGTAGCAGGATAGCTTTCAGTTCTGAGGATCATATCCAGGAACAACAATATAAAGAGGAATAAAAAAGACATATTGTCTCATAACTACTTGGAAGGGAGAAAAATCCTGCCAGGATACATCTCTCATTGGCTCAAACTCACATGCCTATCTTAAACACATCACTGATGTGAGAAATGAGATAATCACAATTGGTTTTGATTAATTAAGATCTACTCCTACAGCTAGGGACAGGGTCATCTTCCTCTAAGCCACGTAGTGTGGAGGGGTATAGAAGACCCAACAAAATCAAGACTCTGACCATAAGAAAGAAGGAAGAAATAGACTTGAATAGGCAACCAAGAGCATCTGCTACAAAAAGCAGTGCTTCTGTTTTTGCAAAAATTCCGTTTAAGCTCTTTGTGAAATATCCATGCAAAAGATCAAGAGGGCAACTGGAAATATGAGTCAGAAGCTCAGATAAGACTCTCAGCTGGCGATGTAAATTTAGGAATCAACAGCATAAAGAAAGCGTTTAATCCTTGGGAATAGATTAGATCACCCAGAGAATAGAGAAGAGACCTTAATTTGGTCATCTTTAAAGCATAGATAGTAATATTACCTATCTTTTTGGATAATTATGAGAGGGAGTTGAGATAATAACCATAAAGAACTAGATCATAAAACCAAAAAGAATGAAATCTTGCCATTTGCAACAATGTGGATGGAACTAGAGTATATTGCGCTAAAAGAAATAAGTCATAGAAAGACAAATATCATATAATTTCACTTATCTGTGGAATTTAAGAGACAAAACAGATGCACATAGGAGAAGGAAAGCAAAAATAAGATAAGAACTGAGAAAGAGACAAACCAAAAGAGACTCTTAAATACAGAGAAAGAAACGAGTGCTGCTGGAGCGGTGTTGAGGTTATGTGAGCTAAATGAGGGACGGGCATTAAGGAGGGCACTTTTTGGGATGAACGCTGGGTGTTACATGTAAGTGATGAGTCCCTAGATTCTTTTCCTGAAAAAAAAGAATTGGATCAAATGCTCAGTATCTTTAATCATATGTTAACCAATATCTTTGATGACCACATTGAGCCATAGTAACACAACCATAGAAAGATATTTTCTCTTAGGCAGGCCTCCTAAATATCATAGTTTGTGGATGATTGCCTGCTCTACTGACATTTATTGTTCTCTCTTTCTCTGGTATGATTGCCACATGGAATATCTACTTATTTCAATATTCTATTTAAAAAGAATTACTAACATCGTAAATATACAACCAGTTTTCAAGCACAGTGAAATGTGCTTAATATCAGAACATATCATTAATAACAATTTAATATTGTTTAATGACAAAATATTTGTCATTATCTTGGTATCTCTCAGCATCTTCATTAATAACACCTGTGATATTATTGGTATAACTGAGATAATATTAGTTAGTGTGACATGACGTCATCATTACTATAGAGAAATGATAGAAGATCAGGGAGAGTTTTATACCAAAATACAAGAGTAAATGACAAGCATCAATAAGTAATTAATAGGCTTACATATATACAGAATTCTTGCTAACAAAAACTCATTCTTTTTTTTCTTTTCTTTTTTTTTCTTTTCACTGTTTATTTATCTTAGGGGGTGGGGCAGAGAGAGAGGAAGGGAGAGAAAATCCCAAGCAGGCTCTGAGCTGTCAGCACAGAGCCTGATACAGGGCTCAAACTCACAAACCATGAGATCATGACCTGAGCCAAAACCAAGAGTCAGATGCTTAACCAACTGAGCCACCCCAGTGCCCCCAAACTCACTCTACTTTATAAAATTATTCTAACAAGAAATTTCTAGTGATTAGTAGGCTAAAGCTTGTGGATAATCACTCTAATAATTACTGTTTTAGTAACTATTCTTATGCCTATCACACCTTCAGCCATCCTTTTTTTCCTGAAATTTTATTTACCATAATAACAACTTCTGATCATAGTCTGTCATCACCGATAGACTAATACACTAAACCACATGAACCTCTTGTTGAATATTAATAGTCACTTATTAATTTAATTCACTTGATTCCATTATTTTTTAATATTTATTTTTGAGAGAGCACAGCAGGGGAGGGGCAGAGAAAGAGGGAGACAGAGGATCCAAAGCAGGCTTTGTGCTGACAGCAGAGAACCTGATGCAGGGCTCAAACTCACGACCAGTGAGATCATGACCTGGGCTGAAGTCAGATGCTTAACTGACTGAGCCACCCCACTGTTCCAATTCAATTCATTAGTCAAATCAATTTCATGAGAGAACAGATGAAACTGAATCTGTATACCTTTAACTTAACTAGACGTTGAACTTTGTATGTTGCCATTAAGTTGCAGCTATCCTGTGTTACCTGACTTAAATAGTATCCATTAATTGATTCTCCTAGATATTATCATGTGACATAATGCAATAAATTTATCTTTATATATGTAGTTAGCCTCTAGTTATGTCTCTCTTTAATTCAAGTGTGACCTCAAAGTCCATTACATGACCATTATATGTGGTATTCTTGTCAAATTGATACCATTTCTGGTATCTCCTCTCTTCATGGTCATAAATTCCCTAACTAGAACTGCTTAAATCACCACAGAGGATCAGGGACTTTGAATTAGTTTCATGTTCACATTGAGAGTCAACTGACCCAGAATGGAGTTACCTTTGTGCCTAGGGCTTCAAGTACAAAAACTATTCCTCTCTTAAGTAAGTCAAGTATTTTCCCAGAAATGGTGTGAATAGGTTTCCCTGAGCCTTCCACACTTTCTTCCTTCTTTTTTCTTTCATACTATAGTTAAAGATTTAGTCCATAACTTCAAAGCAAAGGTTTACTTTAAGCCCTGTTTGTACTGAATACCTTTGATGTCCAAGGTAGGGATATTTCTCACTAAGTATTTACACTGAGATAAAAAAAAAAAAAAGAGACCCACATTTTTGCTAAATTATGCTGTGGAATGTTTACCTCTGCTCACCCTCTTCTTCCTCCAGAATTAGTTGTAGAACGTAGATAAGACATTTACCCTGTTTTCCCTGCCTCTAACCGTAAGATAAAGGAGAAGATGCAGAAACAAATCGTCTTAAGAGAACGGAAAAAAAATTTTATTTTCATCAGGAAGTAGTCGTTCTATTCTTGCAAACCTGGATCTACCACCTCAAACTTAAAGAAACTTTTTTCCAAAAGAAGGCATTTCCCTTGCCCACCCTGAGTAGCAAACTTCTAATGCTCTGTCCCAACCTTGAAACAAAAAAAATGAGGCAGTTACCCAGATAATTAATTCAATTTTCCCTCCCATTCTCTTCAATTTTATTTTGTTCATGTTAATGCTATTTAAACTTTTATATGATGTTCATAAATAGGTAATACCATTTATATACCTAAAGACTGCTTACAAACTATTCAAGGACACAGATTTTCTTCATTTCAATCACAGTAAAACTTTATGACATTAATAGGAATTCCACATAAATAGGAAAAGGATGAAAGAGCTCTTAAAACATATACTGCCGTAAAATATACTAAAATGCCTCTTGGGCCCCTTTATACACAGAGTTCAGTAAGTCAAATCAAGTGTATGAAACTGTATCTAAAACATAGATCTAAGTTAAATAACAATGTATAATGTGAGACCGATTTGAAGTAATTTTCTAAAGAAAATTCTTCAGATCAAATGTATCTAACAAATTCATATTCTGGCCAAATGTGGCTTGAACCATTCCTAATTAAGTCAGTTACAAACATTTCATAAGGGGCTCCTGGGTGGCTCAGAGAGTTGCTTAAACTGACTTTGGCTCAGGTTATGATCTCACAGTTCACTGGCAGCTTGGAGCCTGCTTCAGATTCTGGGTCTCCCTCTCTCTCTCTCTCTCTACCTCTCTCCTGCTTGTGCGCTCTCTCTCAAAAATAAGTAAATAAACATTTAAGAAGAAAAAGAAACAATTTCATAAGACCTAGCAAGAGAAACCTGGATCAGCCTTGGGAAAAAATTTGGCACTATTTGTCAGTTAATTTCTGTCTTTTTCCCCTGCTCATGCGTAACCCCTGAGCCACCGCAGGCTGCTCTGTGGAGAGTCACTGGAACCACTATTATAGCCTCTAAGACTGTGCTCAAGAGCAACATTAAAGGGTTTTGGTCCAGAAGGAAAGAAAATTCTCAATTTCAATTATAATTCAGAAAGGAAAGCCAGAAAATTCAAGTATCTTCCCACGGCCAAGTAAGCGAGTACTAATTCCAAATCTGTGATTCATTCTGTGGCCTAATCAGGGTCTCAGATTCATGTTAGAAAGTCTTCTAATGGCCACAGATACGATGTAAATGAAGGGGTGTGGCTACATTACAATAACATTTTATTTACAAAAACAAGCCCCTGAGAGCTGTATGTAATTTGATCTAGGATAATCAGAGAAACAGTCCTCTCTAAAATAAATTTACTACTGCCATGCACCTGGGTGACTCAGATAAGCATCCAACTGTTGATTTCAGCTCAGGTCATGATCTCATAGTTCATGAGTTCAAGCCCTGCATAGGGCTCTGTGCTGATCGCTCAAAGCCTGGAGCCTGCTTTGGATTCTGTGTCTCCCTCTCTCTTTCTACCCCTCCCTAACGTGTACTCTGTTTCTCTCTATCTCTCTCAAAAATAAACATTTAAAAAAACTTTAGATAAATTTACTACAAAAACAAGAGAAAGGTTTAGAAAATTTTCTGATTCTTATTCCCAATAAGGTCCAAGAATAAATTCATTTGTAAGATCAAAATAAGCATTCAAAAAAAATGAAACAATTTGAGATTGCCTCTCTCCCCTGCTTGTTCCCTCTCTCTCTCTCTCTCTCTCTCTCTTTCTCTCTCTCTTTCTCTCTCTCTCTCAAATAATAAAGAAATAGAGAAATAGAAATTAGATTAAGGAAATCTATGTTCTTGTGTGAAAGGGATTGAAATCAACTCTGGCTAACATAAGCAGAAAAAGAATTTGTTGGAAGGGAGTTGGGCAGCTCATAAAATCTATGAGAAGCCTGAAGGAGATTCAAAAAAAAGGACAGAAGCCAAGGAAGCCTTAACAGCAGGAGCCATGACCCAGACAAAACCAGCGGGGCAGGTTACTTAGGACACAGAGAAGAGTCACACCACAGGACACAACTGACAACAGACACAACACCATTGTAGACATTTCCTGTCTTCGCTATTATAAGTAATTCCTAAATTGTTTCTGCATCTCTGTGTCACTCCCTTAAGCTTCAAAACCCTGTAATAGCGGCGCCTGGGTGGCTCAGTAGGTTAAGCATCTGACTTTGGCTCAGGTCATGATTTTGCAGTCTGTGGGTTTAAGCTGTCTGCTGACAGCTCAGAGCCTGGAGCCTGTTTCAGATTGTGTCTCCTTCTCTCTCTCTCTGTTCCTCCCCAACTCCACTCATCTGTCTTTCTCAAAAATAAACATTAAAAAAAAAATCTCAAACCCTTGAGCTGGTTGCCAGGTTCTGGATCCTACATAAAGTGCCCTTACCCTGACGTCTCCAAGCTGGAGAAAGGGAAGATGATCCCTCTTTGTTTGTTTTTTTTAATGTTTTTTTATTTATTTTTGAGAGACAGAGGGAGACAGCGAGAGTAGGGGAGGTTCAGAGAGAGAGGGAAACACAGAATCTGAAGACAGGCTCCAGGTTCCAAGCTCGCTGTCAGCACAGAGCCGGATGTGGGGCTCAAACACACGAACCGGGAAATCATGACCTGAGCTGAAGTCAGATGCTTAACTAACTGAGCCACCCAGTCCCCCAGGTGCCCTCATCTCTCTTTGGTTTTGATAGTGCAAAGTAGGAGCTTGTGATCCACTAGGTTTATACAAAATAGCAAATTGCCCCTTAAGAGGAAGTGGATGGGGAACAAATATATAGGAAGGAGGGAATATAATATACATATATGATATATGAAATATTTTATATGAAATATTATATGTGTAGGGAGAGATCTAAACTTAACATTCACGGCAAAAATATGGTTATATGATCATGACTTACTCTTTGACTTTTAATATTCTCCTCTAAATTATGAGAGTAATATTTGTTCCAACTAACTTCATTAGTCTGTTGTAAAGATAAATGATTTAATATCTGCTAACTACACTGAGCACCTTAGGGAAAGAATGTATCATAGATACAAGTGATTTTAATTAGGAAAACTATAATTAGTAGAGATCATAATATCTGCTATACTTCAGACATAGATAACACTCAATAAATGATATGAAGTCAAAGATACTAGAAACTGTCTACAAGTATTTTGCTCTAACTACATTACTGTACACATAAACTGTTAAAACTGCACTAATTTTTAGTTAACTTTTTAAGCTTTGAATAAAACACAGTTCTAGGCCTTGGAATTAGAGAGCGAAAGAAGATGCATAGACTGTTCAGTTGGTTGGATCTGTTACATTAATTTCACAATCTGTGAAGGAGTGGATTGCCCCTTGAATGGTAATGGAAAATTAGTTTCTTTATTTCTTCATTAAGACTGGGGGAGGAAAATTAATACTCTCTTCGGCTTTCCCAAATTAATAGAATATATCTTTATTAAAATGATGAATGTACATGCCCATTTTCTATCTGGTTGAGAAGCTCTCTAACTCCTAGAATGACTAAACTTAAAGCTGAGACTTAGAAATCATCTTGTTAAAGAAACTAAGATCCAGTGAGACTAAATTAGTTATCCAAGGTCACACAATCAATTAAGGACAGAGCAAAACTGGAAATTTGGGTCTCTGACTCTTAATCCAGTGTTCTTTCAAATTCATCAAGCCATTTAAAGGAGGAGAAAAGAAAAATCCTTTAATCTACTTTTCACATTCTTAGTGTATGTAACATTTTCAGTTCCTTTGCCCCAAGGGGTAGTAATCTTCTACGCAAAATAACAAAAGAAAATATGTACCTTTTCCCAATTTTCTTTTTGGGAGGTTTAGGTGGAAAGAAATAGAACCCCTGTCTTGGAAAAGGCCAACCTTGGGCAAAACTCTGAAGTCTACTTTCGGAGATCTCTCTTGGATCCCACCTTCCCCATTTTATACTCCTACAAAAACAAGTTACCGGGTCGCCTGGGTGGCTCAGCAGGTTGAGCATCAGGCTTCAGCTCAGGTCATGATGTCACAGATCGTGGATTCAAGCCCCGCATCGGGCTCTGTGCTGACAGCTAGCTCAGAGTCTGAGCCTGTCTTCGGATTCTGTGTCTCCCTCTCTCTCTGACCCTCTCCTGCTCGCACTGTCTCTCTCTGTCTCTCAAAAATAAATGTAAAAACCATTTTTTAAAAGTTCTCAATTAACTCTTTCCTCTCCCCACTACCCTTCTTTATGAAAACTCCTCTGAGATTGTATTTCACTATTTCATACATAAACAGTGAACACACATATCAGCACACACATGCGCGCGTGCACACACAGACACACCTGGGTGTACCTATCACTTATTTTAGGAAATAAAACATACCACTAGTATATCACTCTTCTTTATCCTTCCTTAATTTCCTCTTGTCTCCCACAGAAGTAACTAACCACTCTCCTGTCATTTCTTCCTTTTCTATCATTTCTCTGGTTTTCTTTATAGTTTTACTACATAAGAATGTACCCCTAATCGTTACATTGTCTGGTTTGTGAATGGCTTTAAATTTTATGTAACTTGCATAAACATAAATATATTCCTATAATTCTCTTTTTTCATTGATCATTTCACTGGTTAAAAATTTTATGTTACCCTGATGTACAGTTGACTCTTGAACAACATGGGTTTAAACTGTGTGGGTCCACTTATATGCAGATTTTTAAAATAAATACAATACAGTACTCTAAGTGTATTTTCTCTTATAATTTCCTAAATAACATTTTTCTTTTCTCTAACTTACTTTATGTATGTAAAACATATAACGTACAAAATATATATCAATTGTTTATGTGTTGGTAAGGCTTCTTCACCCGTAAGCTATTAGTAGCTAAGTTTTTAGAGAGTCAAAAGTTATATGCAGATTTTTGACTGCAGGGGAGAAGTGGGTGTTACCCCAACTTTTGTACTGGTCAAGGGTTAACCGTATTTGTTTTCAGTCTTATATGGGATGCCATTAATTGAATATGCCAAAGTTATTTATCCATTCTTTCATTAATAACCAACTCAATTTTTCGCTATTACAAACAAAACTGCCAAGAATATTCTTGTACCTCTCTTCTGTGGCGTGGAGATGAAAGTACTTCAGTAGTAGAATCACTAAATGGTAAGCTTATAGGCATCTTCAGCTTTAAGACAATGCCGAATTGTTTTCTGGAGTTATTTTTACCAATTTTACTCTACCTAACAGTGATTATGAGTTCCCATTGGTCTATACCCTTGTTAACACTTGGAAGTATAATATTTTTTTCATGTCTTCCAATCAGATAGTAGTTTTATTTTACTTTTATCTGGTTAGTAATGATATTGAGCATGTTGTCATATACTCATTGGTCATTATGACATCCTCTGCACATTTTTATGGGTTGTTTGTCTTTGTCTTACTGATTTGAAAAAATTCTTAAAATAACAATTGTTTGTCAGTTATCTATTTTGAAAATATTTCTTCTTTTGAGTTGTTTTTTCAATTTTTTATTATATCTTTTGCTGAAAACATTATTTTATTTTATTTATTAATATTTTCTGAGAATGTGTTTTTTGTGTCTTGCTTAAGAAATCCTTCCTTCCTTTGATGTGATAATGATATGCTGCCTGATACTCTTCTATTTCTATTTCTCAATGTTTTAAACTCTGGTTTTTATATGTAAATTTTTAAACAGCCTAAAACTTATTTTCATGTATCATGTGAGAACTTAATTTTTTCCTCATATGGGTAACAAATTGGGCCAGGACCATTTATTAAAGGGTTCTTTTTATCTTCATGATTTCTGATGAGATATCCATTCATATATTAAGTCACTACTTTCCCATTTTCTGTTGCTGGCCTTTAGATTCTGTTCTATGGTTTATTAGTTCAATATCACACTATCTTAATACTATAGCTTTCCCCTACTATGGTAGGGAAACTCTCCTTCTAACATATTCTCCTTCAAGAATGTCTTGGTTACTCTTGGGCTTCTGCCGTTCAAAATCAATTTTAGAATTATTTTGTCAAGTTTCCACAAATAATCCTGCTGGAATTCTTATTGTGTTGTACTGAATTAGATTATATTAGGGAAAATTCAATCTTTATATCCTTGAATACATTGTATGGGCTGCCATTTTCAACTATCCTCAGATGACTTAAAGTAAAGAATGATAAATGAAATACCAAGTTTTAGCCAGCAAGTAAGAACATAAAGGAAAATAAGCCATTGTAGTTGCTATATCAAAAAAAAAAAAAAAAAAGAAGACAGACAATAACAAGTATTAGCAAAAATGTGGAAAAATTGGAATCTATTGTTAGTGGGACTGTAAAATGGTGTAGCCACTTCAGAAAACACTTTGGTAGTTCCACAAAAAGGTAAACACAATAATATTGTATTACAATGACCATACTTGATAAGACACTAGATCTTGGTTATTCTCACCTCAAAAAAGAAGGGATAATTATGTGAGGTGGTAGAGGTGTTAACTATTGATACAATGGTAATCATAATCACAATATATATGTATCAAATCAAAATGTTATACACCTTAAGTTTACATAATGTTATATGTTAAACATAATTCATTAAAAAAAAAAAACCCAGGGTCTGGGGACAGTTAAACAAAGTTACCATATCACCTAGCAAATCCACTTCTAGATACCCTAGGAAAGTGGAAACACAGTCCACAAAAAACTTTTTTTTTTGTTTTAAAGTTTATTTATTTATTTTAAAAGAGAGAGAGAGAAAGAGGAAATGGAGAGGGGCAGAGAGAGAGAGAGAGGAAGAGACAGACTCCCAAGCAGGCTCTGCTCTGACAGCACAGAGCCTCATGTGGAGCTTGATCTCAGGAACGGTGAGATCATGACCTGAGCCAAAATCAAGAGTCAGACACTTAACTGAGTCACCCAGGCCCCCCCTTCCCAAAAACTTGTAAACAAAGGTCTATTGCAACTTTATTCACAATAGTTAAAAAAGCAGAAACAACCAAAATGTCCATCAAATGATGAATGGATAGATAAAATATGGCATATCCACACAGTGGAATCTTGTTTGGCCATATAAAGAGATGAAGTATGTACTGATATATGCTACAACATGAACAAAACTTGACAGCATTATTCTAAGTGAAAGAAGCCAGACACAGAGGACTACTGATTGTATGATTTCATTTATATGAAATATCCCACAGAGGCAAATTCATAGAGACAGAAAGTAGCTTAGTAATTTCCAGGGTCTGGAGAGAGGGAGATTGGGGAGTAGCTGTTAATGGTATGGGGTTTGTTTTGGGGGTGGTAAAAATGTTTCAGAATGAAATAGCTGTGATGGTTCCACAATCTTGTGAAAAAACTAAAAACATCTAACAGTATATGTTTAAAGGGTAAACTTTGTAGTTTATAAATAATATCTTAATTTCAAATTTTTAACATAAAAAAAGAGAAAAGAAAGTAAGTATATATTGGGCTTTCCTCCAAAGTTATAATCAGCCAACATAAAGCTAGTTTTAACTTTGAGATTAAATAAATTCACCCATAACTAAAAGTGAACATTTGTGTTTCTATTATTTTTACCTTTTTCTAATAGCTGCTTTTATTTTTTTTTATTTAGTCAAACAGGAGTAACTTTTATTAGTCTGAGGAGCAGTGAGCAGCACCAATGTCCCAGCTATGTCCTCCCCTAAGTCAGCGCTTCCCCGTCCTTCCTGTGCACATGTCGCCTGGGGTTCCTAATAGCTGCTTTTAATAGTGATACCTTTGTTATTGTACTTTCAGCAAGACCTATTCTTCCAGATGGGATGGGAAAAGCTCTATAGCATCTCCTTGTTTATTAAAAGACTGTGAAAAAAAAAAAAACCAGACTGTGACTTATGCTGTTGCTCTGTGTTGGTATGATTTTTTTCTTTGCTAGTATTTCTAAAAAGAGATGGCCTATTTGTTTCCCCCAGGTCCCTGCCTGGGGTCCCAACAAAACTTGCTGCCTTTGCTCTATCTCATCCTCTCTCACCTCCCCACCATCTCATCTTCTCAAAAACACATGGATCTACCACCCTGATATATCTGTAGTTTCCTTGGAAAATCTAGCCTTTTTAGGTCTCTATGCCTTTACACATCAAGTGCTCTGTGCATGGAAACTCCTCCTGGAGTGGGGGTAGCAATGGATACGGAAAGGGGTTGATGAATATACTTTGGAGGCAGTTCTGAAACTTCTTTTTTTTTGAGAGAGAGAGAGAGAGAGCATCCAAGAGGGGAGAGGAGTAAAGCAAGAGACAGAATCTTAAGCAGGCTCCACACCTAGTGTGGTGCCCCACTTGGGGCTCTATCCAATGACCTGGGAACAATGACCTGAGCCAAAATCAAGAGTCAGACACTCAAACAACTAAGTCACCTAGGCACCTCTTGGAGGCAGTTCTAAATGGACTTGCTAATGAATTAGATATGGGGTAGCAAAAAGAAAAGCATCAAGGATGCCTACTGTTTGTCTTTAATAACGTTTCAGATGGTACTGCCATTTTCCAAGTTTGGGAAAACCAGGATGGGGAAGACCAAGTTCAACATGGTAAACTTGAGCTGTCCATGAGACATCAAGAGGAGATATCAAGTACAGATATTGTTGTGGAGTGAGATAATATGTATCTGGAGCACAAAGGGAAGATTTGTGCTAGAAGTACAAATCTGGGAATTGTCAGCATATAAGCAATATTTAAAACCATAAAAATGAACACAGTCACCGAGGGAGGAAATATTTTTAAAGAGTGCTCAATAAGTATTAGTATCAAGTTGGGCCATAATTTTTTAACAAATCCCCTTTCTTCTTCTTTTTTTTTAACATATGTGTTCCCAATGTTCTGTATAATTCATGAGCAATTTCCTCCACAAATCAATTTTTGTCTGATGGAAACCAGCTTTTCAAAAAAGAGCCTTGCTTATAATAGATTTTAAGACCAAAGTCAATGCAGAAGAAGTCTGAACAGTAAAACAGGGAAGAAGATGGGGAGCAAGGCTAAGTTCTGTGTGGACAAAGGTTGGGGAGATGAGACTCCTTGCTCAGCACTGTGGTGAAAGCAAAAATGTCTAAGGGGAGTTTGTCTTTTTTTTTTTAATTAAAAAAAAAAGACTCTCCCATCTCACCTACATAATCTTTAGTAAATTCAACATTGCTAACTAAATGCAGTGAGTTCTCTACAGTGAATTAGATGCTGAGTCCTGACTCAGGTGGGATGGTTTCAAGAGGAAATGCTGTATGTCACTCATCATCAGGGAAATACACATCAAAACCACACCAAGATACCACCTCACACCTGTCAGAGTGGCTAAAATGAACAATTAGGAGACTATAGATGCTGGCGAGGATATGGAGAAACGGGCACCCCCCCTACACTGTTGGTGGGAATGTAAACTGGTGCAGCCACTATGAAAAACACTGTGGAGGTTCCTCAAAAAAATAACAATACAACTCCCCTATGACCCAGCAATAGCACTGCTAGCAGTATACCCAAGGGATACAGAAGTGCTGATGCATAGAAGCACATGTACCCCAATGTTCATAGCAGCACTTTCAACAATAGCCAAATCATGGAAAGTGCCTAAATGTTCATCAACTGATGAATGGATCACGAAGATGTGGTTTATATATACAATGGAATACTACATGACAATGAGAAAGAATGAAATCTGGCCATTTGTAGCAAAGTGGATGGACCTGAAGGTGTCATGCTAAGTGAAATAAGTTACATGGAGAAGGACAGATACCATGTTTTCACTCATAGGTCTAACAGGAGAAACCTAACAGGGGACCTTGGGGAGGGAAAGGGGGGGAAAAAGAAGGAGAGAGAGGGAGGCAAATCATGAGAGACTCTTGAATACTGAAAACAAACTGAAGGCTGAAGTGCGGGGGGGGAAAGGGGAAAGGAGTTGATGGACAGGCAGGAGGGCACTTGTGGTGAAGAGCACTGGGTGTTTTATGGAAACCAATGAGGCAATAAACTGGGAAAAAAAAAGGAGGAGATGCTGTAATGCCACTATCTGGTCTACATATGTTGTTGTTTTTGTTGTTGTTGTTGTTGTTGTTGTTGTTGTTGTTGTTGTTGTTTAATGGCAATGCAGGGGCACCTGGCTGGCTCAGTTGGTAGAGCATGTGACTCTCGATCTCAGGGTGAGTTCAAGTTCAAGTGAGTATAGAGATAAATAAGTAAAACTTTAAAAAGTAAACAAAATAAAATGACAATACAGTGATCATAATTAGAACGGTATCTTTGCTCAGGATTTTTTTTTTAATTGAGAGAGAGAAGGAGCAAGTGGAGAAGAGGGCCAGCGGGGGATAGAAAGAGAGAGAAGAGAGAATCTTACGCAGGATCCATGCTCAGCATAGAACCCAATGTGGGGCTTGAACCCACAACTCTGGGATTATACCCTGAGCTGAAATCAAGAGTCTGACTCTCAACTGATTGAGCCACCCAGGTGCTCCAAGGTTACTTTTTTGGCATAAATTTCTAAATACTGGATTAAAAAAAAAAAGAACCATTAAAAATTTTTAAGTGTATTTTTTATTTTATTTTTTTAAAGTTTATCTATTTATTTTGAAAGAGAGAATAGAAGCAGGGGAGGGGCAGAGTAAGGGGGGGGAGAGATAGAGAATCTCAAGTAGGCTTCACACTGTCACCGTTGAGCCCGACGTGGGGCTGGAACTCATGAACCGTGAAATCATGACCTGAGCCGAAAGCAAGAGTTGGATGTTTAACTGACAGACCCACCCAGGTGGCCCAATTAAGTTTATTTATTTTGAGAGACAGAGAGCATGCTAGCAGGAGAGGGGCAGAGAGAGAGAGGGAGAGAGGATCCCAAGTAGGCCCTGCACCATGAGCGCAGAGCCCAGTGCAAGGCTTGAAACCATGAACTGTAATATCATGACCTGAGTCGAAACCAAAAGACAGATACTCAACTAACTCAGCCACCCAGGCAACCTGGACCATTTTTTAAAGTTTTTTATGCATGTTGCCAAATTGCCCTCCAGAGAGGTTGAACTAATGTATCACCAACATAATTCTGGAGTGTTAATTTCCCCTCACCTACATTTTTTTTTCTTTTCTTTGATATTTTCTTTTTTTTATTATTATTTAAAAAATTTTTTTTAATTTAAATCCTAGTCTACATATAGTGTAATAATGA
Organism: Suricata suricatta; assembly: GCF_006229205.1. Lineage (NCBI taxonomy): Eukaryota > Metazoa > Chordata > Mammalia > Carnivora > Herpestidae > Suricata > Suricata suricatta. The sequence continues at coordinate 27,660,546 of NC_043710.1, read as the reverse complement.
TTTCAGGAATAAAATTTAGTGATTCATCACGTACATATAACACCCACTACTCATTCCAAGAAGTGTCCCTCTTAGTGCCCATTGTGCATTTAGCCCATCCCCCCAAACACCCCACCTGCAACCCTCAGTTTGTTCTCTGTATTTAAGAGTCTCATGGTTTGTTTCCCTCTCTGTTTTTATATCCTTTCCCTTATGTTCATCTGTTTTGTATCTCAAATTCCACATATGAGTGAAATCATATGATATTTGTCTTTCTCTTATTTCACTTAGCATAATACACTCTAGGTCCATCCACGTTGTTGCAAATGGCAAGATTTCATTCTTTTTAATCACTGAATAATATTCCATTGTACATATCCACCACATCTTCTTTATCCATTCATCGGTCAATGGACATTTAGGCTCTTTCCACACTTCGGCTACTGTCAATAGTGCTACCATAAACATTGGGGTGCATGTGCCACTCAAATCAGCACTCCTATATCTTTGGATTGATACCTAGTCGTGCAATTGCTGGGTCGTGGAGTAGTTCTATTTTTAATTTTTTGAAGAATCTCCATATTGTTTTCCAGAGTGGCTGCACCAGTTTGCAAAAGTGCAAAAGAGTTCCTCTTTCTCCGCATTGTGGACAATATATCTTGTTGCCTGAATTGTTAATTTTAGCAATTCTGACAGGTATGAAGTGGTGTCTCATTGTGGTTTTGATTTGTATTTCCCTCATGATGACTGATGTTGAGCATTTTTTCATATGTCTCTTAGCCATCTGATGTCTTATTTGGAAAAGTGCCTATTCATGTCTTTTGCCCATTTCTTCACTGGATTATTTGTTTTTTGAGTGTTGAATTTATAAGTTTTTTATAGATTTTGGATACTGACCCTATATCTGATATGTCATTTGCAAATATCTTTTCCCATTCACACCATTGCCTTTTAGTTTTGTTGATTTATTCTTCACTGTGCAAAAGCTTTTTTATCTTGATGAGGCCCCAATAGCTCATTTTTGTTTTATATCCCTCTGGAGATACATCAAGAAATTGCTATGGCCAACGTCAAAGAGGTTGTTGCCTGTTTTTTCCTCTAGGATTTTGATGGCTTCCTGTCTTCTGCTTAGGTCTTTTCATCCATTTTGGGTTTATTTTTGTGTATAGTGTAAGAAAGTTCCCCCCATCTACATTTTAATCCTTATTAAATTAATCAGAAAAAGTGGTAGCTTCTTGATTTAACATGGCATTATCATCACCCATTAAATTTTTTAACATCACCCTGAGTGGTCTCCTTGTTTAATTTTTTTCCATGTCAATTCATTCTGTACACCAGATTAATCTTTTTATAGTAAAGTGTCTATGACACTATTCTCCTATTCAAAACTTTTCAATGACTCCTTACTATCTACTGAATTAAGTACAAACTGTTCAGTCTGTCATTTAAGACACTCTGCAATATGACCTCATCACATATTTCCAATCTTATTTTATTCTCCACTTTTATGCACATACCCTATGATCCAGTTAAAATCATATAGTAGTCATTGTTTTCTAGAACATGACCCATAATTTCTCATCTCTTTGTCATAATAGTCCAGTGATGAAAACTCATATCATAAGTGCTTCAAATCTCCCCTCCCCTGCCCTTAGCAGATACTGCTAATTAATCATCTTTCTCTTTCCCACTGAGCCAGGACATGATGTCTCAATACAGGGCTACGGACAGCCACCACCAGAGAATTGGAATTGTCATGTGAGGTGAAATTCACCTGCCATCCCTGTAATGGTCCTTTCACCTAGCTGGATTTCACCCCAATTCTTCTTGAATTGGTTGCCACACATTAAAGCTCACTTCAAATGTTCCCTCTCCTAGAAAGTCTTTCTTGATTTCCCTCACCTCCAATTCTCTAAGTACATTACATGGCTCTTGTACCTCTTACTTCATTTCATCTTGTTTTTTTACTTGTATGCTCTCTTCTCCCCTTTTGAACCATATGTGTCTTAAGATAATAAGTGAAGAGTTCAGGTTCTGGAGCCAGACTGTCTTAGTTCAAATCCTGGGTCTGTCCCCACTAACTTGAGCACTTGAGCACATTGTTTAACATGTTGTAGTTGCAGTGCCCTCATCTATAAAATGGACATAATATTTAGACCTACCAAGAGGTGCCTGGGTGGCTCAGTCAGTTAAGCGTCCAACTCTTGATTTCAACTCAGGGCATGATCTCACAGTTCATAAGTTTGAGCCCTAGATTGGGCTCTGTGCTGACAGTGCAGAGCCTGCTTGAGATTCTCTGTCTCCCTCTTTTTCTCTGTCCCTCTCCTGCTCTCTCTCTCTTTCTCTCAAAATAAATAAACATTAAATATATATATATATTTGGACCTACTGTAGAAAGCTGTGAGAATTCAACAAGATAATGTAAGTCAAGTGCTTAGCTAAGTGTTACAACCATATTAAGCTTTCAGAAATTTTACCTACTTGTCAAAAACTTAAATAAAGAGTTACCATATGATTTAGCAATTCTAGTCCTAGATGAGAACTCAAGAGAATGGGAAAGATATGTTCAAGAATGTTCATAGCAGCATTATTCATAATCACGAAAAATGGAAGCAACCCAAAGGTTGCTGAATGATGAATATGATGAATAAACAAAATTTGGCAGATAAGCACAATGGGACATTATTCAGCTATGAAAAGGCGTGAAGTGCTGATACATTAAAATGTAATGCTAAGTGAAAGAAGTTGTTCACAAAAGTCCATGTGTTGTATGGTTCCATTTATATGAAATGTCCAGAAGAGGCAAATCTATGAGGACAGAAGTAGATTAGTGGTTGCCAGGGGTGAGGGGAAGGGGAAATGGGAGTAACTGCTAGTAAGTATAGGGCTGCTTTTTGGAATGATGAAAATGCTCTAGAATTAGATAGTGGTGATGGTTTGTTTGCACAATATTGTAAATATACTAAAATTCATTGAATCGTATACTTTAAAATGGTTAAAATGATTCATTGTAGGGGCATCTGGGTGGCTCAGTTGGTTAAGCAACCAACTTTGGCTCAGATCATGATCTCACAGTTCTTGAGTTCGGGCCTCACATCAGGCTCTGTGCTGACAGCTAAGAGCCTAGAGCCTGCTTGGGATTCTGTGTCTCTGTCTCTCTCTGCCCCTCCCTCCCTTACGCTCTGTCTCGCTCACACTCTCTCTCTCTCAAAAATAAACATTTTTAAAAATTTTAATGGTTCATTTCACATAATTTTAAAAAGTTTATGTTATGTGAATTTTATGTAATTAAAACCATTATTTATATTACTAATCATCTTTGTATCCCCTAGAATCCCTAAGGAGATATCCTGAAAAAAATTATTTTCTTTTAAAGGGAAAGATTCCTAATATGGCCTTAAATGCAAAGATGAAGTGATTCGAGTAACTTCTCTAAATTATAGTGATTGCAATTTCCATGCAGAACAAACCATAGATAAATGCTAATTTACTGCTCTGTAGAAATTCCAATAGGCTAGATTCAATTAAAACAAAACAGTTCAACAATCTTGGGATTACACTTGGCTAAAATACAATCTAACAAAAAGTACTAATGGGGAACTCAAAAAAGCAGAACTGTAAATATCCATTGAGTATGTTTTTAAAAAGTTTAATTAAAACAAGAGGCTATTTTAAGCTATTTTCCAAATGTTAATATCCACCACTGGCAATGGGAAATTATGGGTTTTTTGTCATTTCCCATTATATGTATATGAACATATACACTTATAACACTTTCTAGAGGTTGATTTGACAACATGTATAATACAGACATAAATTTATGGCTAGAAAAAGGCCTGGAATGATGTACTCCAAGTGCTATGCTTGGAGATATAATTAGCCATTTCTTTTCCTTTTCCTTATCCTCTACATTTGTCTATAATAAGCCTAAGTATTGCATTTATAATAGAACATAATAAAAACATTTCTTAACCAGTTTACTTTGTTGAAGTCTGCTAAATTTTTTAAAAAGACTTTTCTGAATAAATTAAAACGTAATGATATCTAGAAAATGATAAATATGGAAATCACTAAGAAGACATTAGATCTGTAATTACAGAATGATTCACGAGATAGTATCTTTACAAATCAGCAATGCAAAAGTGTAGTAGTTAGGTCAATGAAAATACATGCGTCAATAATCTCATGTAATGTTTAAGAACAGAATCTCTGGGCCCCTGGGTGGCTCAGTCGATTGAGCGTCCAGCTTCGGCTCAGGTCATGATCTCAGGTCATGATCTCACGGCTCGTGGGTTCCAGCCCCGCGCCGGGCTCCGTGCTGACAGCTAGCTCAGAGCCTGGAGCCTGCTTCGGATTCTGTGTCTCCCTCTCTCTCTAATCCCTCCCTGCTTGCACTCTCTCTCTCTGTGTGTCTCAAAAATAAATAAAAAGCATTTTAAAAAATTAAGAACAGAATCTCTACACTTATGAAGTGAATTGCTAAGTTGCTTTCTAAAATGGTTATTCCACCAGTGAGCAGAAAATGCCTGCCCTTCTCGCCACACCCTTCTCCGTACTGATGTAACTGGCAAAAAAAATTAATCTCATTTTACTTCTCATCTCATTGACTATTAGCAAAACTGAATATTTTCTAAGATTTATTTATTGGTTATGCATATTTCTTCTTTGGGATGTTGTCTGTTCATGTGTTATATGTTTTTTAAATAATCTTTTTCCTTGTTGATTTGTTACAATACTTTAAAAGGTAAAGATTTTAACTCCTTACCTGTCATACATGTTTCAAATATTTTCCCCAGTTTATCATTTTCCTTTAGACTGTAATGGTGTCTTCTAATGTGTAAAAATATTTTATTTTTATGAGATCAAATATATTATTTTTTCCTTATTACTTTTGCTTTGCTTTTATTATTAAAGGGTCCTTCTCAACTCTAGGAGAACATATTACCCACCTTTATGTTCTTCTAATTCTTTTATGGGATGATTTTTTTTTATTTTATTTTTAAAGCCATCTGGAGTTTATTAGGGAGTAATATGTGAGAGAGGCAACTAACTCTTAAAAACACATTTTTAATACAACAAAATTTCCTATGACATAAGCATTTAAACAGTTCTTCAGAGTTCATTTGAAAAGGATTAGTCTGTGTGGAAACAACAATTTTCTTTTGAAAAAGACATCTTTTTACTAATTAATTTCTATATTATTTGGATGTTTTACAAAGAGTATATATTGCTTTGCGGTTAAATAATTGGGAATTTATTTTTTAAAAAAGAAAGAAAAAGTATCCTCTTCATTGCATGAGAGGTTACTGCCATATGTCAGAGTCAGATCTTCAACTTCACCTTTTTGTGACTAAAAGAGAACAAAAGAAACTTTTCATGATTCACAGGGCATGAGTCATAAGTGCTAGATGATTAAGTGAAATTCTAATACCAGTGAGGTGAAGTGGAAATTCTATTGGGTAGAAACCAGAAATCCTAGTTTCTTTTTTTTTTTTTTTTTTTTTTTATTTTCAGGAATCCTAGTTTCAATGTTCCCCCTAATTCACTTACCAAATTTCTTTAAATAAATTTCGTAAACTTTCCCTACCTGTTTGTCAATTCATTGAACAAAGATCTTGGTTGTTGGAAAAGATGGGCTTATAAATTAACATAGTAAAGGATTAAAGGCACCTTGAACTAAAAATCTTCATGGACAGTGTCAGCAATTCTCGTCATCCAGGAACTCAGGAAACCTAAAAACTTTTTTAATTAATAAGCCTCCTCTGAAGGACTCAGCTGTTATTTCAGTGTGCATACATTCTCAGAGGTCTGTTGAAGGTGATGGATTATCAGAGGTGAAATGTTGTGGGAATTAACAGACATTTCATGTTCCTACTAATGAGACTAAAATAATACTGTATTTTAAGAACCCTAACCTTCCTTTCTATTTCTGCTACTTCTCTTTTAACATATTTTAGGTTCTTGAGATGCCAATCACATATATATTCACAAATGCTCATAGGTACATACACCATAAGTTTATGTTTACTAACATTCATGCAAATTTGTGTATAATAATACTGATGCAGGTATCCACATGATTGCCCACTAGCATATCTTCATGTCTGTCTTTAGCACATTGATGAAAAGAACTAATGGGGCACCTGCATGGCTCAGTTGGTTGAGCGTCTGACTTTGGCAAAGGTAATAATCTCGGGGTTCATGATTTAAGCCCCACATTGGGCTAGCTGCTGTCACCCTGTCAGGGAAAGCCTGTTTCAGATCCTCTGTCCTCTTCTCTGTGTCCCTCTCCTGCTTGCGCTCTCCCCAAAATAAAAAATAAATTTAAAAAAAAGAACTAATAAAATCAGGCAATGAACAAATCTGGCAAGAGGATTAATACCTCTGAGTCCAAAACTGGCAAAGAGCTCTCTGCCTAAAGGTATCTAGACTCTCAGTGAAACTAATGAAAAGGAGGACTTACTTATTTGTTCATTTAGAAAATATTAATTGAGCATCTGCCAGGCACTGTGCTAGGCACCAAGGGAAAAGATTGGGTTGAACTACATGAAACTGCTGATATTCAAGCATTTTCTTATCTACAACAATGGCAATTTCATATGGTTCAATCTAAGAAAGTTACAGAAATTCTTCAAAGAGGGGAAGAAAGAAGAGAGTTGAAAATCATGAAAAAAACAAAATTTTCCAAAATAACAACTTGGAAGAAATATGTGAGAATGAAAGGAAAAAGTTATCGTTGGGGAATGGGAAAAGGGAATGTATAAATAAAAACAGAAGAGAATGGTACGACCAAAACACCTAATTCCTTTTTAATTTTTTTACTGAGTTGTAATCTACATACAACCTTATATTAGCTTCAGATATACGACATAATGATTCAGTATTTGTATATATTGCAAAATAACTACCACTATAAGTCTAATTAACATCCATCATGATACATAGTTACAAAAAGTTCTTTTTCTTCTGATGAGGACTTCTAAGACCTACTCTCCTAACAACTGTCAAATATGCAGTACGGAATTAACTACAGTCATGTGCTGTACAGAACATCCCCATGATGTAATGATGCTTGTGCCTTTTGACCACCTTTACCATTTCACCCACCCTTCACTCCATGCCTCAGGTAACCACCAACCTCTCCTCTTCATCTATGAGCTTGGCAGGGGGCGGGGGGTAGTGGTTTGTTTGAAAAAGGAATTCATTCTTAATAATTAATTCAATTCTTTCGGTATGTATTTATTGAGTGTCCAACACTATAGATAATTTCAATAATTAATTGTAGATTATTTAATTAGTTAATTAATCTATAATTGTAATAATTGTATATTCATATCTACAATATGTGCCTCAAAAGAAAAATTTGGTTCTCCCTAAAGAGGAACAATAGACCAAAGTGCCCAATGTTTGTAAATTCTGAATTCTGAGGGGAAAAAATGAAAAAAGATATTGAGACTGTTGAGGAGCTGTAAAGAAGAAACCAGAGTAGGAATATAATATATATATATTCAATACAAATCTGAGAGAAAGAAAGTAAAGTTGGGAAAAAAATAAAACAGGAATCCTGATAATAGGAAAAAGATTCAGTTGCAATGTTACCTGGTAACACAAACCTGAAAAGTATAAATCAAGTTATCAGAGTAAGAGAAGCCAATAAAAGTAAAATCTAAAAATATTTTAGTATCTCTTGCCACGTAGAAAATTATATTAATTTCCTATTTTATATAATTATAAGTGAACAAGTGGTAAAATATGTAATATGTATATACAGCCAATTTTTTAAATTTATAGTTACACATGATTACTTTCCTTTTAAGTCACATAAATTATATAAAAGCAAGTAATCCAAAACTACCTAGAACAGGAAAAAATAATTAGAAAATCACTTAAATATAGCCTTCTTTCCCCTTCTATTATCAAAGGTGTTCAAAGAACCATAGCACAGGAAGAAATCTCAGGGTTCATTTAGGCCAAACCCTCAATGTCTCAGAAGAGGCAGAGAGAGTTCAAAGGAGTGATCTGTTCAAAGTGATCTAGTGAGAGAGAAGCAATTTTATTCATTCTTTCATTCACTGAGCAGTCAAGAAAGCCTGCTATGCATTAGGTGAGGAACAGAGATTAATGAATTCTGCGCCTCACTCTCAAGGACTGTCAGAGGCGCAGTGTTCAGAGTAGGTAAGGGAGAGCCAGAAGTTCTACTAAAGCCATTAGTGTATATCAGTAAAAGAAATAATACTGTAAAATCCACATTTTGTATGTCAAAACTCAATCATTGAGAACTGTATTTTGAAAGCTTCAAGCCAGGATGGTACAGAAAAATAACAAAGGAGAATCCTTAACCAGAGAAGGATAAACAAGATCCTGGGTTTTAGATTTCCTAGGAGTTCCTCTGTATACTGTGTCTTTAACCAGTACCAGTAACATCAATACAGAGTTAGTGATCCTTATTTGAGGCAGAATAAATGAAAGACACTTAAACATTATCAGTTGTATAGCTAAAAATGCATGGTTTGTTTGAACTCCCTTTTCACACACGTGCATGGAAAGTATGGCTTTGCAGTCGATGTCACATGACTTTGTATATGAAACAATCTGTTTTTACTTAGAACATCATCATTATCTGAACATGGGTTTACAAAAAAAAAGAAGCAGAAAAAAATTATGTCAATCAGAAAGTAAGATTATGATGATAAACTAAGTCTGAAAGAATTATAATTGTAAAAATGCTGAAGTCTGAACAAAGAGTGAGAGTTTTGTGACCAACTGTGACATAAGTCCTTGCCACAGGCCCCTGAGGGCAGTTTGGAAGCATGTTGATTCAAGTTCCTATGTGCCCTGTAAGGACTATGAGGATTACATTTTTTTTAACAGCATGGCATATAGCTCTTATTACTACCCACAGCATGACGCAGAACCGGATGACCATGAAACCAGATTACCTTTCACACTGTTCTTGATTTTATTTAATTTTGTTGTTAATCATGTTCTTGGATGATAGAATTAAAAACGAGCTGTAGTCAAAAGTTCCTTGAGAGAGCTTTACATATACATTTAAAATTAAATCTTTAGTCCCTTTGCCTATTTGTTGAATCTGAACATACCTGCACTCGGAGATATAACCAACCTTGAACAGTAGGAGTCTTTCATTTTCCACCTACTGATTTTACTGGGATAAATTAAAACAGCAAACAATTGCTGTTGAAATGTCAGGCTCAAATGTCACAGAAACATATGTTCAGTAAGGTTGTATCTCCTGTTCTGAGTAGGATAATGACACAGTCATCAGTGTGTCTTTAAGAACGTGGATGTGACCTTACATTGCAAAGCTTCATGGTCACAACCTTAACATTTCCTGTCACAGTCCCTGAGTCAATCCTCATGCCCACACAGTAAAGTAAGTTTCCATTTCATTCTTGAGTTCACACAGGTAAATGGGTAGGTATATGCTTAAACGCAGAGATGATTATCACATTAATCCAAGTCCATTCATCTCATTGCTCTGACTTTTTTTCTTATTTCTTTCGAAATCAAATAATGCTTTATATGCTACCCTCCATTGTTTGTTAATAACTCAGAAAGCACTGGGAAGGGGGTACATGGGTGGCTCAGTTAGTTGAGCATCCAACTCTTGATTTTGACTCAAGTTGCGATCTCACAGTTCGTGGGTTCCAGCTCCACATCAGGCTCTGCTTGGGATTCTCTCTCTCTCTCTCTCTCTCTCTCTCTCTCTCTCAAAAATAAGCAAATAAACTTAAAAACAACAACAACACTAGGAAGAGTCCAGAGCCAGGCTACTACTTGGACAATGACTATTCAAGACCCTTTGGTTCTTCATGCTTTAGTATCCCTCTTTACAAAATGAGAATTATAATACCTGACCCAATTCCACAGATGGCCAGAATAAAAGCACTTAAAATTGTTGGAAGAAAAGCATAGGAATATTGTGACTTTAAAAAGCAAATGGCACAAAATAAGAAAATGAACACAGCAAGTAAATATCAGAAGAAATTGGCAGCTATGGACAATTGGCAGTTATTACTAGTTATTCTTTTTTTTATCTTTGTTATCTAATCCCAAAACACCTTGTAATTCTATAATGGTTGAAGTTTGTGTGCATACTGCCAAATACTATGAAATTCTTTAGGATCCAATATTACAGGGAAACATACAGGGGTGTAATTCACCACTGAGAAACACTTTCATTTCTGTATCTGACTCCCTCTCAGAGAAACACTTTCATTTCTGTATCTGACTCCCCTCTCAGACTATAAACTTTGATATTTGATGAGAGCACAAAGCCTCATTTGTTTTGGTCCAAATATCCAGATATGTGGGTGGATGCATTCTACCAAGGAATGTCACCAAAGTTCACTTCTGCTTATTCCACAGCACGAGGCATCTGACCATTTGCCTCTCCCAATATAGTGTGAAGCACTTTTCCTACATGAAAATAAATTGCTTCCATCCAAAAAATAATGTATTGAGCACGAACATCATAAAAGGCGTTCTGCTGGGTACCATGGAGGATGTAAAGATGAATAAATCAGTTTCTGCCCTTATGAGAACTTTACAGGCCCTCATTCTTAGATGTAGATCTTAGATTAAAATCTCCTCCAAAATAGAGACCATAGTGTTTATCTTTGTATCCTCAGGGCTTAGCAATGTAGTTTGGCTAAATGAATAAATAAGCAGAAGAATGGCTGTTCTAATAAAGATGTTTCCTGTTCTAAGATGTCAACCACAAGAAATCATTTCTAGTCTCTTCTCTGCCTGATCTCAGTTGCTTGAAAACAATAAAAGCATTGAAGGAGAGAAGAAGGATCTATCCCAGAAACATGTTAGAGAAGAAGGTGAAAAATGGAAACTGAGAAGGAAAAGATACGGAAAATGGGAAAAGAGGGAGCACTGCGCTGAAGAAATTAGTGAAAACAAAATTTCTGCAAAAAACTTACGAAGAGTTCAGTTAATCCTAAATAATTAGAATACAATAGGCAATAGCCTTTGCGGGCAGAAAAAATAATTGGGTGGATACTGAATTAATAAAAAACTAGAAAGCGGAAAAAGAAATGTTTCCTCTGATTTCCAGCAAGTGCCAAGCCACTTTGGTCAAAGCACAGAATATTTTTTTAATATTTATTTTATTTTCCAGAGAGAGAGAGAGAGAGAGTGCAAGCGTGGAAGGGACAGAGAGAGAGGGAGACACAGAATCAGAAGCAGGCTCCAGGCTCCGAGCTGTCTGCACAGAGACCCACGTGGTGCTAAAGTCACGAACTGAGAGATCATGACTTGAATCGAAGTCAGAGGCTTAACCGACTTAGCCACCCAGGTGCCCCTTAAAATCTTAATGTTTCAAAGAATAGTTAGGCATGTTATGTGGACAATGAAGGACTCAATGTCACCTGGCATAGAATGCTCACCACCCGTTGCCTTCATTTTTTGAGGCAGCAATTCTCAAATGATTGGGTCTCTGGATGCTTTACACTCTTTAACTCTATCAGGACCCTAAACAGCCTTTACTTATGTGAATTATGTGTAATGATACTTATCATATTACGTGTTAAAACTGAGATATTTTCTAAATATTATTCCCAAATCAAGACAACAAAGTGTACTTTTTTGTTGTGTTTTTGCATAAACTCAAAGAAAAGTTCAGATTTCAAGATAACTTTCTTTTTTTAATAATGAGGTGATAGCTATCCTGGCAGGTATGATCAAAAACAGTTAAATTACAGAAGTACTGAGAACAAATAAACTTTATTCATCTCTATAAAAATGTATATATGGATACTTAAACTTACTATCATAGAAAACACTGGAACACACAAGAATACCCACACAGGCATTCTGTTAGAGTGGTGACATCATTCACGTCAAATAGCCTCTGGAAATTTCCATGATACAGTCACGAGACAACGAAAGTGAAAAAGGCGAATCATGTCTCATGCTAATGGAAAGTTTTGTCCTAGGAGACCCCTTGAAAGGATCTTAGAGACGTCCCAACACCTGGCAAACCACAATTTGAGAACCATTGTAATTGATTAATTTTAAAGTCACTTCCCATTTCTTATTACTAGTGAAGTGTGTTTTCTCTGGTGAATATTTTGTTCCGGTTCCCGAACCACCCTCTGAGAACCGCTGACCTAAAGTAACTACAAGCCAGACCCCCAGCCCAGGAAAACTCAAAGCGAAAACCTCGCGGGATCCCCCGGGTGGCGCTCTGCTTAGCACGGAGCACTGAAAATGCCCCCTGAAGTCGCTAGCAACACCGGGTCTAGAAACGAGTCCAAAACCTGCCACCCGCGCGCCGAGGCGGGGCCAGAACTGGCTGCGGGCGGCGGCGCTCGCCCGAGGCTCTGGGCTTAAGCCGCGGCGGCTCGGGAAGCTCCAGCCGACCGCCCACCCGCCGCAGGTAGGCCGGCCCCCGGGAGGAGGAGCTACTCCCCAGGTAGCCGCCTCCGCCCTCCGCCTCCCACTGCTCGGCTCCGCGGCCTCCCGGGATCAAGGCAGAACTTGACGCCGCGCGTCCCCGGGCGGTCCAGGCGCTCCTCCGCAGACCCCAGGCGCTTCCACGGCCCGAACGCGGAGGCCACCCCGGCCTTGCGGAGAGTGAGGCCGGAATTGTCGCCGAGATTTGGAGGTGGGGGAGGCGCCGGGACGGAGGGTCTGGCGGCCGCTGGGACCACCCGACGACGGGGCTCCAGCCCGGAAACTGCTGGAACATGCGCTCGGAGCCGCAGGTGCGGGCCCCGACGGCTTGGCTCGGGCCGGGAATGGGATACTCGGGAAGGGGCCACCTCGGCGGACCGGGTCCGATTGGAACCGAAGGCTGAGGTCTGTCTGAGGCGACAGGTGCCCGTTCAAGCAGTCGGCAGAGTCCCAGGGAAGCAGCATTTGTCTCTAGGCGCTCTCGTGTGCGGGTCGGTCGCCCCGACCGAAACCGAGAGCAGGACACAGTCTGGCGTTTGTTGGGAGCGCAGCAGGTCGGTGACTCAGTTCCCACGAGAACTCAAAACGCTGAGCCAGGGGCTTTTTTTGACTTCTTGCTGTTGTTATTTTGTTTCAGTTTGTTTGACAGTTACCAGACTATGTTTACACTTCTGGTTCTACTCAGCCAACTGCCCATGGTTACCTTCGCGTTTCCTCATTGCACAAGAAGTCCGAAGGAGTCTGGGCATGCTGGAGAAAAAGGTAAGCACGGCCTCGGTTCCCAAGAACCCCCACCCCAAACTGGAAACCCGAGCTAAGTATTACAGAGACTACAAAGTGTAGTCTTTGAAATTACATGCCCCCATCAATCATAAAAAGCACTAAATATCCTTTAGTTTAATTTGTGGTTTATTTGGCAGTGTTGTGGTTATGTTAGGTACAATTTATACAAATTTATTTCTGTGGGTTACTGTTGGTAAATATATATTTAAGACCTTGTTTGTGGTTCACTGAATGGAAAGCCTGTTTCACCTTCTGAAAATCAGTGAGTGCCGTTTGTCTAGATGAGGCTATGTGGTAATTATAATGAGCATAATTACTTGTTCTTCCAGGAAAGATGGACAGAGAATCCAGGATCTAGTCTATACCTGTGATAAAACCCTGGGCAAGTTACTTAACCCCTCTCCACTTGAATTTCTTCCTTAGTAAAATGCTGATGAAAGTGGGGAGTAGAATGATCCCTGAGGTGCTTTTGGACCTCAAATTGTCTGCTTATCTGGATAAAGTCAGATGGTTGTGGAAAGATTAGGTTTGGGCCATGCTAACCTAGAATTTCATACCTTGCAGGTTCCTGGTCATAAATAGACTGGTTCCTGCTCACATTTAAAAGTCTACCTTAGAAAAAAACAGAAAAGAGGGATGCCTGGGTGACTCAGTTGGTTAAGCCTCAAGCTCTTGGTTTCTGCTCAGGTCATGATCTCATTGTTTCCATGAGTTTGAGCTCCACATTGGGCTCTGTGCTGACAGCGAGGAGCCTGCTTGAGGTTCTCTTTCTCTCCCTCTCTCTCTCTGCCTTACTGCCACTTGCACGGTCTCTGTCTCTCTCAAAATAAAGCAATAAACTTTAAAAGAGAAAAAAGAAAAACCAGAAAAGAAAAATAATTGGCTTTGGTTTCAGCATCCTTCTCTCTGCCTAGCCATGGTGCTTACCTACCCAGTGCCAATACTTTGGATCGACTTCCCCACACATTCCTGTCCCTTGTTCCTTCTCATCAGATCTAGTCTCAGCTCATTTTCATTTGGGAAGGATCTGTTACACTAACACTCCTGGATAACTTATTAATGATTAATAAAGCTGGGTGTATTAAACCTTCCAGGAGGGTGTGTGTATGCAGTGTGTATTTTAAGATAGGACATATTAACCCAAAGGAATAGGTATCTTAACCCAAAAGAATCAAACTCTGAGAGCAGAATTCTAGGTAATTGGATAAGCTAGCTAGTAAGTATAGGGACAGATTTTAGAAAGAGCTCCTTCTCGGTATCTCCCCAGTTATACCACATATGTAAGTCCTCTGATATTGAAGTTTGAAGGTCTGTACTCAGTGGGACCAGGTGCTGATCCTCATAATGCTTATGAGTGTATTCATTCATTCACATATTGCAGACATAGAAGACATTCTCAAGGACATCACAGACTATGGAAGGAATTTAGAGATCGTACTTAAGTGCAGAAGACTGGAAATATCTGTGGGAAATGTAAATGAGGAATCCTATATATTTTTTTAAGTTTACTTATTTATTTTGAGAGAGAGCGAGCATATGGGGGAAGGGGATAGAGAGAGAAGGAGAGAGAATCCCAAGCAGGCTCCAAGGTGTCAGTGTGGAGCCCATTGTGGGGTTCAATCCCATGAACCTTGAGACCATGACCTGAGCTGAAATCAAGAGTCAGATGCTTAACTGACTGAGCCACCCAGGTGCCCCAAGGAATCCTATGTTAAAGAGCTGCTTTGTTCCATTAGTAATCACTTTATTATCACATACTATGTGCCACACCCTATGCTAGGTACTGGGGATACAGCAGTGAAAGTCTAACCCCTGTCCTGGAAGACCTCTTCATCTGGTGAAGGGGACAGGGTGTAAAGAGATAATCTCCATAAGCTCTATGAAAGAGGTAGGAACAGAGCTCGAGAAAAAGGAAAGAGTAGCAGTAACTCTGTCTCTGGAGAGATGTATGGCACAGAAGCTGATAATAAGTGAAGATCTGGAAAGTAACCAGGAAAATAAGGGGCCTTCAGCTAAACTCTGATAAAGCCCAAGGATGGAGTTGACTTAAAAGGAGTTTATTCAGAAAACATGGTGGGTTAGGAGAGAGAGAGCGAGTGAAATATCTGGGTCGGTGGGTTTGAAATAGTGGAAAGCAGAGACAGTCTCTTAGGATGGCCTTAACCCAGAGAAATAGAGATGGGAAGGGAACCTGAGGAGGTGAAAATGGGAGTACTAAGGACCGTGTATCCTCCAGCAATGGGCAGAGGGAAAATAGGAACTCTCACAGGAAGTCCAGGATGCTCCAGGACAAGGAGGTTTGCCTCTTTGGACCCAAATAACAAAGGACAGTATTTCTCCTAATATCAAAAGGGCAGCAGGAACAATAATAAATCACTGAAGGTCTGAGATCAACCACTGATGGGATCAGAACTTTCACAATCAGGGAAGTGGCAAACAGCAGCCGCTGGAGGGCGCATTTAATTTGGAGGTGAAGACTTTTACTGGTGTAAGTGTCATCCCAGGAACAATAAAAATGTTTATGACTCTCTCTTTCTTACTTTGCTTTCAAGTTGAAAGTGGTTCTGTTGACTCCCATCTGGAGGGCACAGAGTATTTTAAAAATTTCTTTTAATGTTTATTTATATTAGAGAAAGAGAGAGGGAGAGCGAGTGCATGCACACGCACATGCATGGGGGAGGGGCAGAGAGAGAAAGAGACAGAATTTGAAGGAGGCTCCAGGCTTCAAGCTGTCAGCACAGACCCAGTTGTGGAGCCTGAACGCACAAGCCATGAGATGATGACCTGAGCCAAAATCAGACACTCAACCAACTGAACCCTGTGGAGGGCACAGAGTATTTTTATAGTTCACATAATCTGCTTGAGGGGAAGACCAACAATGAGAAATCTGGCACTGCTTTCTTAGGCAATAAAATGTAAAGATCTGGCCATATCTGAGAAGCAGCAATACAGAAGCAGCTTTCTAATTCTCCATGCTAAAATTAGATTTCATGTAGTATTAAGTGTAGCTAAGTTAGACTGGCCATGAGTTACTTCATCACTGGTTTAGTATTTTAAACCTACAGTAAGCTGAGTAATACCAGACTATACCTATGAATTGTTTTGACTAGTAGAATTTAGGTCCATGAGTTTTTTTCCCAACCTAGAAAAGTTGAGTTCATTCATTCATTTAGAAAATTTCTTTGAGAACTTGTATTTGTGAGGCACTGCATGCCTACTTTAATGAAACTTTTTCTTCTAGTAAGGGAAACAGAGTGGTAACAAATGGGTAACACATATAAAACACCTGATGGTGAGAAGTGCTATGGAGAAAAACAAAGTGTAGTAGGGTACAGGAGAGTGCCAGAGGTGGGTGGGTGGGGATAGGAGTTCACGCTAACATTGAACAAAATCCTAAAGGAGATGGAAGAGCAAACTGAAAGAAGAAAGTTCTATTCAGGAGAAATAGCAAGTACAGAGGTGCATTGGAAGCCAGTGAGGCTACAACACAATGTTAAAATCGAACTATAAGGGAGCAAGGCAACCCCTTGGAGGGCCAAGGTAAGAAGCCCAATGAGAGATGATGGTGACTTGGAAATTTTTTTCATTTTCTCTCCATTTGGTGGTAGCATAAAATCTATAAGAAGACAAGGGAGAATAAAGAATAGAGAGATTTCATCACACTGGTTGTCTTTTAGACATGAGCAGGGGAGAGGGGCAGAGGGAGAGAGAGAGAGAGAGAGAGAGAAAATCCCAAGAAGGCTCCGTGCTCAACACAGAGCCCAACTTGGGGCTCGATCCCATGACCCTCGGATCATGACCTGAGTCAAAATCAGGAGTCCAATGCTCATCTGATTGAGCTGCCCCTAGAATATTTCTTAAAACAGCTATCAATAGGGATTCCATTCTAGCTTCCCCCACCTTGGTCCAAATAGCCCATACATGTTATTTATAACATAGAAATGTATGTGCTGAAATAGTGCAGGCCAGTAGAAATACAAAGTAAACCACATAATTTAAACGTTTTTTTCTTTTAATTTTTTTAATGTTTATTCATTTTTGAGAGAGAGAGAGAGGGCACAAGCTGGGAAGGAGCAGAGAGAGAGAGAGAGAGAGACCGAATTGAAGCAGGCTCCAGGCTCCGAGCTGTTAGCACAGAGCCTGATGCAGGGGGCTGCAAGATCGTGACCTCAGCCAAAGTCAGACACTTAACCAACTGAGCTACCCAAGTGCCCCAATAGTTTAAAGTTTTCTAATATCCTTATTAAAAATATAAAAGTAATTGATAAACATATATTTTTATATTTATTTTAACTCATTATATCCTAAATATTTATTTCCAAATGTAAGCGATATAAAACATTGATATATTTTACTTTTTTAATTAAGTCTTTCAAATCTAGTGTATGTTTTACATTTATAGCACACCTCAATTCAGACTGGGCATAGTTCGATTCTCAACAGCCATATGTGCCTAATGGCTATTGTATTGAACAAAATAGCTCTATAACATTCAGACCTGTTTAGATGGTGATTGATTAGTGGAAAAAATTTCTTGGACAAGATGTGATAGTTCTCAAGGGACTAAGAATAAATGGCCAACCTGAGATTATTCACGAATCAATATTAGTCTTACAGGCTGTGCTCTCTCATTAGTACTGAGCTGTATTTCAGTTGCCCACTTTAATACATTCTTCCTTTATAGTAATGGTTAGCAGTGAGAAATACCACATTATTTTAAGTATTTGATGTGGTTTGCAGAGAGTTTCTGTATTCCAGTCTTGGTAATGTGATCTAGAGCAAGATTTCTTTTTTTTTTAAATATTTATTATTCAATTACGCATGAACACAGAAGAGAAGGGGCAGAGTCCGAAGCAGGCTCTTCATTGTCAGTGCAGAGCCCGATGTGAGGCTCCATCTCAGGAATCATGGGATTATGACCTGAGCAGAAATCAAGAGTCAGTCACTTAACCCACTGAGCCACCCAGGTGCCCCAGGAGCAAGATTTCTTAAACATTCTTGTGTGATACCAGAATGAGTTTAAAGTTTGTAGGTTTTGAAAATGCTGCCGTGGTGGGACATTTTGGTTTTGTGTCACCCTATGCTAAACTCTACCGTGTTTACCATTTACCTTCCCAGAAAAAGCACTGGAGACACATCGTTGGGGGATAGGTTAGAGGGAGCTAATTCTTTAGGAGGGACTGAGTGTCTTTTTTTTTTTTTAATGTTTATTTTTGAGAGAGACAGAGAGACAGAATGAGAGTGGGGGAGGTGCAGAGAGAGAGGGAGACACAGAACCTGAAGCAGGCTCCGGGCTCGAACTGACAGCAGCCAGGCCAATGTGGGGCTCGAACTCGCAAACTGTGAGATCATAACCTGAGCCTAAGTCTTTCACTTAACCAACTGAGCCACCGAGGCACCCTGGGACTGAATGTCTTTTAATTAATCTTATAATTAACTTATAATTTTATTAACTTATAAGTTTAAAATTTTGTAAGTTTTTAGTATGAACTTGCTCTAAAAATTTGTAATATATTGGGACACCTGGGTGGCTCAATCAGTTAAACGTCCAACTTTGGCTCAGGGCATAATCTCAGTTTGTGAGTTTGAGACCTGTGTCGGGCTCTGTGCTGACAGCTCAGAGCCTGAAGCCTGCTTCAGATTCCATGTGTCCCTCTCTCTCTGACCCTCCCCTGCTTGTGGTCCATATCTCTCAAAAATAAGTAAACATGAAATTTTTTAATGAAAAAATTAATATAAGTGTATAAATTTATAATTTTAAAATATAAAAAGATCTTAGTAATAATTCAGTTCATTTTTCAATTTTACAAATTAGAAAAATGGCAAACCACTGATGTAAATGATTTATTCCAGGATAGACGGCCAGTAGCTAAGCTAAATCAAAACCAAGAATCTCTGTCTTCTAACTCTTAGTCCAATACTCTCTCCATTACACCAAACTAATTTTTCTCAGATAACGTAATAGAGAGCCAACTCTTTAGAAGCAGAAGAGTCCGACCTGTCTTTTCTTGGAAATATAATTGGAGGGAAAAGTGATATTTAAATACTTTTCATTTATGCTAATAATTTTGGACATAATCAACTCAAGTATTTTCTGGACTTATGCTAACATATGTATTTCATATTTAACAGAAATTATTTTCACTGATGAGATTTCTTTTTGTCAGAATTTAAAACCATACAAGAAAGTTTGATATTTTACCTCAAAAGAATTACTCACTTTTCCACAATTAAAACAGAAAATTTCTGCCCTATTTTTATCAATATTTGAAATCTTCCTATTTCTTTATTAGTCTTCGCAGCAAAAGAAGAAGCAAACCTTTTCATACATAGACACCTCCTATACAATAGATTTGATTTGGAGCTCTTCACGCCCGGTGACCTAGAAAGAGAGTGCACAGAAGAACTTTGTAATTATGAGGAAGCCAGAGAAATTTTTGTGGATGAAGACAAAACGGTAATTTGGTTGATAATGTTAATTGGCTGAAAATTTTATTAAATGTTACTTAAAGTGTCACTCTCAATCACCAGAGATTTTATGCTTTAAATAAAATCAAGATTATGTACCTGTTATCCCTTTTTACTTCTTTAAAATACTAATTAACCTATTTAAACTTGGCTTTATATCTCATTAAATGAGCTTATAGTAATTAGCAAGTTATCAATTATGCTGTGATTTTGTGTGTTTAATGTTTATTATATTCAAAAACAATCATAAAACAGAGTGAATTAAATTTTAGGATATTATTTGAGTTTGTTCTCTGACTCAGGCTTCAATCATTATAGACTCAGAAATTTTCCTATCAGTGACCTTATCTTTTCTGATTATTGTATTTATTAATAATCTACTATGTGTCAACTGCTCTGCCAAAGACTGGAGATACAAAATATAGGCGCCTGGGTGGCTCAGTTGGTTGGGTGGCCAACTTCAGCTCAGGTCATGATCTCACGTTTTGTGAGTTTGACCCCCGTGTCAGGCTCTGTGCTGACAGCTCAGAGTCTGGAGCCTGCTTCCGATTCTGGGTCTCTCTCTCTCTCTCTCTGCTCCTCCCCTGTTCACGCTCTGTCTCTCTCTCAAAAATAAACAACAAACATTAAAAAAAATTAAAAAACATATATGTATATATGTATGTATGTGTGTATATATATATACACATATACATATATATATATATATATATAGTCTCTGCATTTAGGGTTTTGTTGTTTGGTATATCTGTGTAGTTTAAGGGAAAAAACTTTCAGAAGTTCTCCTTTTTTTAAATTTATTTTGAAAGAGAGGCGAGGGGAGGGGCTGAGAGGGAGAATCCCAAGCAGGCTCTACACTGTCATCGCAGATTCTGACTCAGGTTTGATCTCATGAATCGTGAGATCATGAGCGGAGCCAAAATGAAGAGTGAGACACTCAACTGACTGAGCCACCTTCATGCACCCTAGAAGTTCTCCGTTAAAGTTGAATTAAATCCTATCTGTTAATCTTGGAACAGTATAAAACAAACGGACAGCACTGTCCCTGTTATAATCTGGCGCATTCTTAAAGGATATTAAGTGACCCAAATTCTTTACTTTTGTAAATTAAATAACCACAGCTACTTTTTCCCTTCCTCAAGAGTCCTGTTTTATACTTTGGTCAATAAGAACAAGGAGCTTTAGATATCCTTCAAATACAGGTATTAATGGAATTTAGTTCCTTTTTCTTCCAAAACCATGCCCAGTCTCTCATTCCCCGCTAAAATCTGCCACATCCTTTAGAGAAGGAAAACAAAGTCTGTACTTTGTAGTTGTGCCTGTTGAAATTTTATTGTTTTTTATAAACCCATTGAATGATTTTATCATGATTCCTTAAAATCTGCTTCATTCTCTGAAGTAACACTGAACTTAAGCTCAGAGATGTCTTTCCAAATCAACACCTTTCAATAAAATCTAGCAAACTTAGGGCTCACCTAGCACAGAAAAATACAGACTACTTTTCAAACTTGGTAATGGGTCCACGGCTTCAGCTCCCACCTTTGGTGCTGTCACCGACTCACTAATGTGATAGTTTTACCTGATCCCTGAGCGGGGACTCTGAGCAGGCAAAGGGAGGATGGCAGGACCCAGCAGTAGGGAGCTGGCACTGCCAGTAATCCCCTGACCAATTTCAGAGTTAGGAGAAACAGTGGTGGGTGGTAGTGCTTTAATTAGAGTGAGTCACACCCTCCAGCTTAAATAAACTGGCATTCTATCCATAGCACATGCCAAGAATTTACCACCCCTGTATGGGTCATTGGGACCAAATGAAATGATAATAAAACAATGAAATAAACTTGGCAAATTTACCTTTCTCTTAGATGGCATTTTGGCAAGAATATTCCATCAAAGGACTAACTACCAGATCAGGTAAGGCAAGAATTGACCAAATTTAATGTTTTTCCCACCCTCTCTCTATTATAATACATTTTAGTTTCATTGTTTGAGTTTGGTTGTTGCTCAACATTCATACCTTGTAAACCCGGGGAAGATTTCTCAATTACACACTGGGCTATCTAAGACAGAGGAAGCCACAGTCATCTTTATACATGGAAAATCAAGTTTGGTGAGATACTGGAGAAATGAGATAATCGGCTTAAAGGTGTTTTAAACAACTCAGCTAAGTCAAGACTTGCACCAAATAAAAAAGTAGGACTCCATTAGTTCCAAGTAGTAAGCTATTTTAATTTTTTTTCTTTTTTACCATTATAAGCAAGTGCAATACTTCTGCTACTAGGTACATTAAGAGCATTAGAATTAAGTGACTTAATAGAAGGGAGCTACTGTATTTTATCTGTATTTATCAACTCTACTTGCTTTTTAGTGAAGTCTTTTTTTACCAGCTCTTTCATTCCCCTCAGGTAGTTGCTTAGTATATTTATCTGTGTATTTAATACCAAAATGTGTCTAGTTAGACAAAGGATATTATGTTTAGTCTCTTTTTTTTTAGTTTTTTTTCTTATTTAGTAATCCCTCCCCACAACATGGGGCTTGAACTCACTACCCTGAGATCAAGAGCCGCGTGTTCTTCCAACTGAGCCAGCTAGGCACCCCAGAATATGTTTAGTCTTGAATACAATTCGTTTAATATGACCTATTTAAAGTAAATGAGGGGCGCCTGGGTGGCTCAGTCGGTTGAGCGACGGCTTTGGCTCATGTCATGATCTCGCGGTTCGTGGGTTCGAGCCCTGCGTCGGGCTCTGTGCTGACAGCTCAGAGCCTGGAGCCTGTTTCTGATTCTGTGTCTCCCTCTCTAACCCTCCCCTGCTCACACTCTCGGTCTCTCAAAAATAAAAAAAAAACATTAAAAAATAATAATAATAAATAAATGTTTTAATGTTTATTTATTTTTGAGACACACACACACACACACACACACACAGAGTATAAGTGGGGAAGGGGCAGAGAGAGAGGGAGATACAGAAACAAAGCAGTCTCTAGGCTCTGAGCATCAGCACAGAGCCTGATGTGGGGCTCGAACTCACACACTGCGGGGTCATGACCTGAGCCAAAGTCAGTCACTTAGCTGACTGAGCCACCCAGGTGCCCCAAACATCCAGTTCTTGATTTTGGCTCAGGTCGTGATCCCAGGGTCAAGGGATTAAGCCCCATGGTAGGCTCCATGTGAGCATAGAGCCTGCTTGGGATTCTCTCTCTCTCTGAAAATAAATAAAGTTTGAAAACACAAATACAATAAATGAAACCATAACTCAGGCCTTTAGGAAGTGTCATTTTTAAATTTTTCAGGTCATGGTGCTAGCACAAAGACTTTTTAGAGAAATAAGTATTATTAGATGCTTAACAGTATGTTTAGATCCAGGGTTAAATTTATTGAAATCATAGGTGGTGCTTTCCAGTTGTTTTTATATTATTTTAATGGTTTCTTTTAAGATGGCAACAGAGAAAAAATTGATGTCATGGGCCTTCTGACTGGATTAATTGCTGCTGGAGTATTTTTGGTTATTTTTGGATTACTTGGTTACTATCTTTGTATCACCAAGTGTAACAGGCAACAATATCCAGGGTAAGTACCAAGGAGAAATATTTAAAATTAATTAAATATTTAATTTAATTTTCACTATTATACATTTTATATTGTTATTTGATTTAAAATTTTTAATATTTATTTATTTTGAGAGACAGTATAAGCAGGGGAGAGGCGGAGAGAGGGGGAGAGAGAGAATGCCAAGCAGGCTCTGCACTGTCAGAACAACACAGGGCTCGATTTCACAACCTGCGAGATCATGACCTGACCTAAAACCAAGAGTCAGATGCTTAACTAACTGAGCCACCCAGGCGCCCCTCTATATCGTTATTTTTAAATGGATAAAAGTGGCTGCCTGGTTTTTTTTAATAATTTTTTATTTTGGAACAATTTCAGAGATACAGTAAAGTTGGAAAGATAATGCAGGGTTTTCCCATCCTTCACCCAGTTTCTCTCATTGTTAACGTCTCATATCTCACACTCCCCGAGAACATATGTAAAACAAACCAACCAACACTAGTATGTTACTGTTGACTAAACGTCAGACCTTATTCACATTTCACCAGTTTTGCCATTCATGTCCTCTTTCTGCTCTAGGAACTGGTCAAGATACCACATTGCATTTAGTTGTCATGTTCCTCTAGTCTCCTCTAGTGTGTGACAGTAGTTTCGTTGCCGAACTTAACACTTATATAAACAATCTATACATGCTCTTTCCAAGGTCCTTTGAAAGAGTACAAGAGAATTCACGAGTGTCAGCTTGATTTTTTAATATTTCCTTCTTAAGCAGGAGGCAGATACCAGTGTCCCCACATTGTTTCCAGAAGCAAGATGTGCCATCATTTACTCCAAGTCACAGTGTTAGCGGATCTAGCCATGTGGCTACCCAATGAGATCAGTGTAACTAGCTTTTAAATTCAACCATCTTTATTGATACTTTAAATAAAAATGAATGAAATAAAATGGCTACTACTTGAAGACAATGGCACATTAATAAAGCTTCATAAAGATTCATAAAAGCCATAATTGTTTAGATAATAGAATCTCGACATCCTCGTAAAAATAAAAAATTACTCTCTTCTATATTATCTCTATTATCTTCTCAGTAAGTGTAGATAAGTAAGTGTAAAAATGCCCTTATTCAAAAAAAATTACTTGGTGCTAAACAGGCTATTCGGAATTGATGCTTACATATCCCCATTCACACTTACAAAATCTGTGAAAAGCTCATGACCGTGACCAAGTAATGAAAGGGTTATGGAAATGGTGGTGGTCGTACAACACTGTGAATATAATTAATACCACTGCAACACCTAAAAATGGCAAATTTTATGTTTTATATATATTACCACAATAAAATTTATTGTAAGTTAAAAGTTTAGGGCAACAGATATAGAATTAAGATCCATATACTAGAGAATAAAAACTAAAGCCATGGGGCACCTGGCTGGCTCAGTCAGTAAAGTGTGTGACTCTTGATCTCAGGATCATGAGTTTGAGCTCGTGTTGGGCATAAATATTACTTAAAAAAGAAAATACTGAAGCCACGAGAGTAGACAAGTTTTCTAAATGTGATGAAAAGACAGATGGAAAAAGAGCCTTCAAGAATGCCCACAGCAAAGGTAGAGAAAGAAGACACCCCAGAAAGGAGGAGGAAGACAGGAGCAACATAAATTGTAATTCTGTCCCCAAGCTGGAAGTCCTGAACAGTTCCCTGAGGCATTAACATGACCTGTGGGCATGGGCCAAAGAGTCTGTCAGAGAT
The DNA here is from genome assembly GCF_006229205.1 of Suricata suricatta. NCBI lineage: Eukaryota > Metazoa > Chordata > Mammalia > Carnivora > Herpestidae > Suricata > Suricata suricatta. Next base: position 27,635,599 of record NC_043710.1, on the reverse strand, counting down.
CTCTGTAAATCCTGGAAAATTTTGAGAAACGAGAGAACATAAAGGAAGAGCTTACTCAATTCTTGTTAAACCAGTATCTTTTAAGCTGAGAGACTTATTAATTTATCTTATTTAACGTAGGAAATGAGCAAGGTCTTTCCCTTTTCTAGGAGTTTTGACTAAAATTTTATTCAGTATGGCTTTCTCCACAGTAGAGGAGGGAGTCCTGGAATCTTACAGGCTACTGAAGCTATAGGCAGAATTTGACTATGGAGACTCTTCTTGCCTTTTATATTTCTTTTCCACCCCATTCATAGTGTCTTTCCCAAAAAGTTCATGTATACCCTCATGTTTAATAATTGTGCTCAAGGTCTGTGATAACATAGCCATTATTCAGTGTCCTCATGCATGGCATTTTCTTCTTTCTTCTTTTTGTTTTTCTTCATTTTTCTACTTTCCTGCACCCCTATATCTTCTTACCATATGCCTTTTTTTCTCTGAAACCTTCTAGCTTCTTCCCTGCTTTAGGTTAGAAGCACAATACAAAGGGAGCAAAGTAGTACCATTATGATGTATGTTTTTTGTGTGTGTTATTGTAAAATTTAAAAATGCTGAATATCCCTTATTTTATTTAAGTTTATTTATGTATTTAAGTAATCTCTACACCCACTGTGGGGACTTGAACTCATGACTTCGAGATCAAGAGGTTGCATGCTCTACTGACTGAACCAGCCTGGCACCCCTAAAATGTCTTATTTTATATTTTTTAATATTTATTTATTTTTGGGAGAGAGCAAGAGCACAAGTGGGTTAGGGATAGAGTGAGAGGGGACAGAGGATCTGAAGTAGGTTCCGTACTGACAGGGGGCTTGAACTCAAGAACTGAATCATGACCTGAGCCAAAGTCTGATGCTCAACCAAGTGACCCAGGTGCCCCATCTTGTATTTTAAAAGCAATATTAGTGAGGTGCCTGGCTAGCTCAGTCAGTAGAGTGTGCGGACTCTTGATCTTGGGGTTGTGAGTTTGAGTCCCATGTTGGGTATAGAGATTACTAAGAATTAATAAATAAACTTTAAAAAATCATAAAAAATAAAAGCAAAATTAATTTTTAATGTTAGTACAGTGTAGTGCTATATAGTTCACACGTAATTTTTACATCTATTTTCTCACTTTGATCTTCAGAGCAACCTTTTGAATTTTAGGGAACATTAAAAACTAGGTTTATGAGACATTCTGTTATTTGGGGATTAACTTTTTAACACTTACTAAAGTACTTTGCATCTGTTATCCCAAGAAATGCATCTAGCAGAGTTATTTTCTTTCTGTATTTTGCAAATCTGGAGTTAGGGGAAGTATTTGAGGAAAAAAATAAAAACTAAGATCATTGTCAGAAAAGTTGTCTCATTCCTCTGTCCAAACATGCCAAGAAATGGGAAATAAGATCTTTTCATTTCTTAGTTCCTGTATTTTATGGAGAAAAATAGGCACAAGATGATGTCAGTTTATTTGAACTGTTATTGGTGCATATTTTCTGATATGAATCATTTAAGAATGATTATGTAAGAAATTACTGTTTACATTACTTAATTTTTATATTGTCTCGATATCTTTAAAGTATATTTATTGGGGCGCCTGGGTGGGTGGCTCAGTTGGTTAAGCGGCTGACTTCGGCTCAGGTCATGATCTCACAGTTCATGGGTTTGAGCCCCACGTCAGGCTCTGTGCTGACAGCTCAGAGCTTGGAGCCTACTTCTGATTCTGTGTCTCCCTCTCTTTCTGACCCTCCCCTGCTAATATTCTGTGTGTGTCTCTCTCTTTCAAAACTAAGTAAACATTAAAAAATTTTTAAGGGGGCACCTGAGTGGCTCAGTCAGTTGGTGTTTGACTTCGGCTCAGGTCATGATCTCACAGTTGCTGGGTTCGAGCCCTGCGTTGGGCTCTGTGCTGACAGCTCGGAGCCTGGAGCCTGCTTCACATTCTGTGTCTCCCTCTCTCTCTGCCCCTCCCTGCTCATGCTCTGTCTCTCTCTCTCTCAAAAATAAATAAACATTAAAAAAATTTTTTTTAATTAAAAAAAATTTTTTAAGTATATTTATTTTTAAAAATAAAGTATATTTATCTGTTTTGTGAGAAAGAGAGAGCAGGCATGAATGCATACACTCATGCAGAAGCAGGGGTAGGGCAGAGACAGAGGGAGAGAGGGAATCCTAAGCAGGCTCCATGATGTCAGCTCAGAGCCCAATGCAGGGCTTGAACCCACAAACCGTGAGATCATGACCTGAGTCGAAATCAAGAGCCTAACATTTAACTAACTGAGCCACCCAGGCAGCCCTGTCTCTATATCTTAAATTTTGAAAGTTGACATGGAAAAATTTATTTGTTCAAATAAAACAGTGGTCTCTCCTATTCCCTGTCAGCAAACAAATAGAACTTTTGGTCATAAGCTAATGAATGTGGCAAGTGACTAGCCAACCATGACTACATTCCAGATTTCTGGCAGAGGAGGAATTGTGTGGAGCCCTCTAAGTAAGCTTGTGATGGATGCTCTCAGTCAGCCCCAACTAACTGAAAGCCTGACTCTCCAGTTTGTAGATTTACCCAGATCTTCTTCTCTTCTCTCTCAGTCATCCTCTCTCCTTCCCTCTAGTTTCATATCTCATTATATCCTCCAAGTGAAAGGTGTTCTAAGGTACAAATTGAGTGCCATGGTCTGGAAAAGTTTCTAGTATTTTGTGTCTGCTTAATTCTTTTTGGGAAGAATATTGTAAATATTGACTAAAAGTTGGGGATTACATATGAATTCTGTCTTATCAGCCATAGCTCTAGGAACTTAATTTACTCATAGGTGCTTTATGGACAGCCCACTTCACAGTCTAAACAGATAAATTTACTAAATAATTGGTAATTCAATAGGGAGAAGGGAAAACAAAGATTCAAAACACCAGACCTGTGTTGCATGTCAATTTTCATTGGCTGGTGTAGCTGACAAAGTTTTGTGAAAATGGTGGGGCTTGAACGAGGCCATATTCTTTTTAATTGTTGGTCTTAGGTCAATGGAGTTCAGATAAGACAATAATCTGGGAAAGCAAACAAAGCCAGTGAAAGCACAGAGGCAGGACAGAATTCATTGCACATAGTACTTTGGCAAGAGCAAAAAGCTGTAAAAAATAAGGTGAGGCCATAATAAGGGAGGCATGGGAGTTAAACTTGACTCTGGAAAGTAGGCTGCAGGTTACACTTTTGCAGAGAAGAGGGATGTGACAGAAGTTCTGCTTAGGGGGGATGGACCAGGTGGCAGGACTGCAGGGGGAACAGAGAGAGACACACATTACCTGTTGTGATTACCTCTGGTGACATCACTTCCCTTGGCTTGGGGTAATGCTGCCTTTCAACAAGAAAGGATTTGGTTTCACACCATATTTTGGAAAAGTTCTCAGTCGGGAGTGGGAGAAAAAGGGAATTATCATGTTTTGAGCCCTTATTATAGTGTTCCACACACTGCTTAGATACTTTAAATACGACATCTTTCTGAATCCACATGACAAACTCTGTTGAGGCAGCTATTATCCACATTTTATTGAGGAGGAAACTGAGTTAGGTAACTTGCCTTTGGTCACATAGCTATGAAATGATAGGATCCAGTTTAAAAAAAATTTTTTTTAATGTTTTATTTGGTTTTGAGAGAGAGAGACAGAGCATGAGAGGGGGAGGGGCAGAGAGAAAAGGAGACACAGAACCAGAAGCAGGCTCCAGGCTCTGAGCTAGCTGTCAGCACGGAGCCTGATGCAGGGCTCAAACCCACGAATGTGACCTCTGACCTGAGCCGAAGTTGGAGGCTTAACCAACTGAGCCACCCAGGTGCCCCAGATAGGATCCAGCTTTATACCCATGTCTGACTCCAAAGCACTTGATCTTTCATCTGAGTTTATGTGTAAAAAAAAAACTATTGTTATATTAATGACAATTTTTATGAAAGGTTCAACTTTTGATAAGCTTTTGATCAACTTTTATTAGAATAGTCAGTTGGGTTTTTTAATATTGCCATTTTAACCTCAAAATGCTGCCTTTCTGAATCTAACCACAGTCTCTCCGTTTAGTTCTTCAGCCACCTATGTAAGAAGGGGCCGGCACACTCCCTCCATCATTTTCAGAAGACCTGAGGAGGCTGTCTTGACTCCATCACCACCTTCCATGGAAGATACAGGATTACCTTCTTATGAACAGGCAGTGGCACTAACCAGAAAACACAGTGTTTCCCCACCGCCACCGTATCCAGGGCCAGCAAAGGGTTTTCGAGTATTTAAAAAGTCTATGTCGCTCCCATCTCACTAAGCCCATCATGGTGGTATAGGACATTCATGTTATTTGAATGGTTCGTTTTCCCTGAACCAAAGAGATATGTCATATCATCCCTTTATGACAAACTCTAAGGAGCAAAGAAAGAATAAGCATGCGTACAACTCCACAGAAGTTCTGTTGGCATCTTGGACCTGAACTTGGTCATTATCAGCTTAATAAGAAACTTTGACTTCATGTCCTTGCAGTAAAGAAGAGAGCACTTTTTTGTTTATTTTAGTGGTTCAAAACCTCTGTGTTATGGATGCCATAGCTAGAACTGGTAAACTGTCCTTTATACAGATAAAAGTTATAGATTTCTTGTGTTAAATATAAAAAAAAAAGAATTTCTGATCAGTAGATTATCCAAAGTCAGCATGTTGGACTCACCCTTTATTAGGATTTCTTTTGGGTTGGAAATACTTTACAAAATTTGATACTTGAGTATAAATTGGTGGCCTTAATATAATCACTGAGTTTTACATTTTAAGTTATTGCATAGCATTGAACCATATTTTGTAGGTTTTAGTTGTTTACAATTGCTGTCAGTAATGTTTTGTTATGGGGAGTAGGGTAAGTAATTTTTTAAAAATTGCTTGCTAAGGAGTTAGTTCTTCAGAGGGCATGGGGTTGCAATGGCACGGATTTGCAAGGACTGTTAATATTATCAAATAAATACACAGGCTTCAAATATAGGAATGACTAGCACTTGATAAAGTTGCCCATGCTACTGACAAGTACACAAATCCATTTTCATTGCTAAATTATCTACCTATATATATCTGTATATAACTGTATATAACTGTTTATCTTGAAAATGTGTTGAAGTTTATAAATAATAGTTTGAAAACCTAGAAAAATTAATTTGCTTTTCTGCTATTAAAATAATGCTGACTAGGGGTGCCTGGGTGGCTCAGTTGGTTCAGTGTCTGACTTTGGCTCAGGTCATGATCTCAGTTTGTGGGTCTGAGCCCCACATCAGGCTTCCTGCTATCAGTGCAGAGCCTGCTTTGGATCCTCTGTCTCCCCCCCCCCCCACCGCCCCTCCCCTCCCCTGCTTGTGCTTTCTCTCTCTCATTCAAAAAAAACATTAAAAAAATAAAATAACCTTTAAAAAAATAATAATATTGACTAAAGTTATCAGCAACCCCTTGTACCTCATAGTTTGGACCCAAAACACCATAAGTAATCGTTTTAACCTGTACTTTTTGTCTTTTTCCTCTAATTGTAGATATGACTAGTCTTCCTTAAGAATGTAGTAGGATATAAGCTATAAACCTCTGGAATGAGTGGGTGTGGATGTAGATGTGAATTTGTTTTCTCTTTGTGTGAACTTAAATAATATACTCCTGAGAAATAAAATAGAAAATTCTGTTCTTTTTGTTTTGCTAGGCATTGCATTTTCCAATTATTTGAGACCATGTGTAAAATTGTATTTTGTGTTATAATTTTTACAGAAGTGAGACTAAAACCCACATGTATTTGGTAATTCCTTCCAATTAAATGTTTACAGAGTATAAATTTTCATTATAATGTGTGTATGTCCGTGTATATGTCTTTTTTTTAATGTTTTTATTTATTTTTGATACAGAGAGAGACAGAGCATGAGAGGGGGAGGGGCAGAGAGAGAAGGAGACACAGAACTGGAAGCAGGCCCCAGGCTCTGAGCTAGTTGTCAGCACAGAGCCTGACGCGGGGCTCGAACCCACGAATGTGAGATCTGACCTGAGCCGAAGCCGGAGGCTTAACCGACTGAGCCACCCAGGCGCCCTGAAGATTTTGTTTTTAAGTAATCTCTACACGCAATGCGGGGTTCTAACTCACAGCCCCAAGATCAAGAGTCATATGCTTCACAAACTGAGCCAGCCAGACACCCCAAGAAAAGTAGTATGAAATTTTTTTAATCTTTATTTTTTTAATAAATTTTTTAAATGTTTATTTATTTTTGAGAGAGAGACAGAACATGAGCAGCAGAGGAACAGATAGAGAGGGAGACACAGAATCCGAAGCAGGCTCCAGGGTCTGAGCTAATAGATGCAAGGCTCGAACCCACAAACTGTGAGATCATGACCCAGGCCAAAGTCCAAAGCAGCCTCTGGGCTCTGAGCTGTCAGCTCTCATGTGAGATCATGACCCAAGCTGAAGTCGAATGCTTAACCGACTGAGCCACCCAGGCTCCCCTTTTAATCTTTATTTTAAGTAGGTTCCATGCCCAACATGAGGCTTGAACTCACAACCCTGAGATCAAGAATCACATACTTCACTGACTGAGCCAGCCAGGTACCCCAAAAGTAGTCTTTTCAAAGCCTCCTACATTACCTATAAAAATGTTACCAGTATGGGGCACCTGGCTGACTTACTTGGTTAAACATGCAACTTTTGATCTGGAGGTCATGAGTTTGAGCCCCATGTTGGGTGTAGAGGTTACTTAAAAAAAAATACCATTAGTCATATCTTGACTTTGCACAAGTACTTTTCTTATGTAATTTTGCACTTTGCTCTTATTTTAATTTTCTTTAAAGAAGCAAACTCTACTTTGTTGACTTTGTAGCAGTCTGACTGAGGCATAGAAGGATAACTTGCTCTAATCTAACATGTTGGTGAAAAATAGGCTTGAAAGGGGCAAGCATACTTTTCCAGGCCCATCTCATACCTATAGAATTAATGCTGTCTCAAATTACAAAGAACAGGGATCTTATTACTTAATTCTAGGTCTGTATAAAAAATTTATGACCATTTGTCATGTATGTGTACATGTATACAGGTACATATACATATATGTATAGAATTGGATTGTCTCAAATTATGAAAAACAGGGATCTTATTACTTAATACTAAGTCTGTATGAGAAATATATAAGCATTTGTTACATATACATAAACATATATAGGTACATATTTTACATATATGTGTATGTATTCTCACACATGTGTATTTCTTAGGATGAATAGAAATATAAGACAGAGGCATCTGGCTGTCTCAGTCAGAGGAGCATGCCACTCTTAATCTCAGGGTCATAAATTCAGCCTCCACGTTGGGAAATTATTTAAATAAATAAAAGAAAATAAAAAGATAAGGTAAGATTATCTCTTACTGAATCATAATTTGAAATAGTCCTTGAACTTGTTTACTACCACTGACACGCAAGAGTCTAATTACAAAGCTGACTTAGAAACTATGACAACCCCTTTCTCCCAGTAGTAGCCTAGATTTGTTTTATGCCATCATTTAGGGTAAAACTGTTGCTCTAACTTAAATTAATCTAGAATTCATCATTAAGGCTGTGAAACCACTGGTATTTGTAAAACACCCAATGTTAAACTCATAATGCTTTATACAAAGGAAAATGTGGTATGAGACTACATCAAAATAACATGCTTCTGCACAGCAAAGGAAACCATCAACAAAACAAAAAGACAACTCACTGAATGGGTTTTATATATATTTGCAAATTATATATCCAATAAGGAGTTAATATCCAAAATATATAAAGAGCTTATACAACTCGACACTGAACAAACAATCCAATTTAAAAGTAAGCAGAAGAACTGAATAGACATTTTTCCAAAGAAGACATACAGATGGCAAACAGACACATGAAAAGATGCTCAACATCTCTAGGCATCAGGGTGATGCAAATCAAAACCACAATGAGATATCACCTTATACTTGTCGGAACAGCTAGTATCAAAAAAGACAAGACATAACAAGTGTCGGCAAGGATGTGGAACAAAAGGAACCTTGTGCACTATTGGTGGGGAATGTAAATTAGTGCAGACACTGTAGAAAAGAGTATGGAGTTTCCTCAAAAAAGTGAAAATAGAAAACATTATGATCCAGTAACTCTACTACTGTGTATTTACCCAAAGAAAATGAAAACACTAATTCAAAAAGATACCCTCATATTTTATTGCAGCATTGTTTACAATAGCCAAGACATGAAAGCAACACAAGTTCCATCAGTAGATGAATAAAGAAGATGTGGCATATACATAATGGAACATCACTCAGCCATAAAAAAGGAATGAGATCTTGCTACTTAAGACAACATGGATAGGCCTAGAGGATATTTATGCTAAGTAAATCACACAGAAAAAGGCAAATACCATATGATTTCACTTATAGGTAGAATCTAAAAAACAAACAAAATGAGCAAACAGACCCTTACAGGCAGAGAACAAACTGATGGTTGCCAGAGGGGAGGTGGGTGGGGAGATGGGATGATATAAAAGGGATTAAAAGGTATAAACTTCCAGTTATAAAATAAATAAGTGACAGGGATAAAAAGTACAACATGGGAAATATAGTCAATGATATTTAAAACATTGTTTGGTGACAGATGGTGACTACCTTTATCATGGTGAGCACTGAATAATGTATAGAATTGTTGAACATACGTTGTACACCTGAAAGTAATATAACATTGTATATTAATTCCATAACTGGTGAATTCTTATAATGATAGAAAGGAAAATATCTTAATATAAAATTATTGACATATATTCCTCTCATTTAGCAATCTGCATTCTTGTACTTTTGGTGGTGGATTTTTTTGTTTGATCTGTTTTGTTTGTGCTTCTTCCCCAAGCAACTGTTTAGTTAAATCTATTTCGAAATTACGTTTGTATTAAGGGGCACCTGGATGACTCAGTTGGAAAAGCATGGGACTCTTGATCTTGGGGTTGTGAATTAAAGCCCCATGTGGGGTGTAGAGATTACTTAAATTTTCTTTTAAAACTTTGAAATAAAGTTTGTTTTTAACTAGATCATTACAGCTCCTCCATTACAATCAGGAAATGATGGAATACAGGTATAAAGAGGGAACTGGACAAGAAAAAAGACAAATATGCATTTATAAGGTTATGCCTCCAGTAGGATATATAATTCAACACAAATATTCCTTTTTTTTTTCAAAATGAAAAAAATCAGAGCACAAACTGTATCAAAGGTTTGCATTTAATAATGTATTCTCTGGTGGGGCACCTGGGTGGCATCTGACTCTTGATTTCAGCTCAGATTGTGGTCTCATGGCCATGGGATCAAGCCTTGTGTTGGGCTCTGTGTTGAGTGTGGAACCTGATTGGGATTCTCTCTCTTCCTCTCTTTCTCTGCCGCTCCCCTGATTGTGCAGATGTGCACACAGGTGCCTCTCTCTCTCTCATTCTCTCTCAAAATAAAATAATAATAATCAGAGCACCTGGGTGGCCTAGTTGGTTAAATGTCTGACTCTTGATTTCAGCTCAGGTCACGAGCTCTGGATTTGTGAGACTGAGCCCAGCATCAGGCTCTGCGCTCACCCTGTGGAGTGTGCGTGGGATTCTTTCTCTTACTCCCTCTCCCCTCCCCCACTTGTGCTCTCTCTCTCTCTCTCTCTTCCTCAAAAATAAATAAATAAACTTTGAAAAAACAGTATTTACCCTCTAAGTGTATACAGAGTGGGGTAAAAACTCTTGAAACTATAAAAACTAGAGCAACAGTGTCCTCTGTAGCTTTGGTTTCCCACTGGCCTCTAAAATTCAAATCAATTTTTCTACTTCTCAGATAATTTATGTGTGTGTATACTTTTCCTGTATATGTACAAGAGAATTTTTTTATAAGAAAAGATTTGTTAGTGCTGCTTAAAAGCTCAACTTTATATTATCCATACTGTTCTAATTGAATATCAATTCTATTTTTATTCGTTATTATTTTGCTTTGAAATATTGTGTATGGTACTTATGCTATTAGAAGAGTGTCTGGAATTCCTGTAATTTTTAAAAATGAGAGTCTTTTGTAGATCCTATCTATGTGGCATTTAGGAACATGTGTGACATACACTGATACCTTCCATCTTCAATGCATTGTTTTGAGTGCTCATTTTTCTTACAGCCTTAATTATATTTTGGCTTAAATGGATTTCCTTAAATCCAGACATTTTTATACATGTGAATAAACTTTATATTAAATAACTATCTGTTGCTTGTTTCAATTAAACATTCTTCTTATGTAATGGCATATAATGATATGAATTTAATGTGAAGAGTGCATTCTATTGCACATTTTCAAAAAATGTTTACAGCATGGTATTGCTGTGCATATCATCTATTTAAGTGGGGTTAGCCTTCTATTTAAACAAGTTAGTTGCACTTGTGGAAGCACTACTTTCTTTTATTTTTAAGTTACTTATTTATTTATTTGGAGGGAGACAGAGACAGTGCAAGTGGGGGAGAGGCAGAGTTAGAGGAAGAGAGAGAAAATCCCAAGCAGGCTCCTTGCCACCAGCCCAGAGCCCAATATGGGGCTCAAACCCACAAAGCTATGAGATCATGATCCGAGCCAAAACCAGGGGCTGGATGCTTAACTGACTGAGCCACCAGGTGCCCTGAATGTGCTGTTTTCTTTTACAAGGTTTTAAATTTTTTTTAACATTTTTATTTATTTTTGAGAGATGGAGAGAGACACAGTGGGAGCAGGGTAGGGACAGAGAAAGAGAGGGAGAAACTGAATCTGAAGCAGGCTCCAGGCTCTTAGCTGTCAGCACAGAGCCTGAACACAGGGCTTGAACTCATGAGCTGTAAGTTCATGACCTGAGCTGAAGTCAGATGCTCAACCAACTGAGCCAACCCAGGCACCCCTTAACACAGATTTAATATTTAATACATTGTTTGAGGCAGATATATTATTCATTAAAACTGAATTTATTTCTGTGGCCTATATCTATATATAACCTAAAAATCAGAAGAAAACATAGTGATGTTACATTAAATTATGGGAATAACATTACTTCCAGCTTAGGAGAAATACATTAAGTAATACCAAGTATCAGGGCACCTGGCTGCCTCAGTTAGCAGAGTATCTGACTCTTGATCTCAGAATCATGGGGGCAAGCCTCATGGGGGTGTAGAGATTATTGAAAAATAAAAAGTGTTTAAAAAATAAATAAAAATAAAAATTGTTAAAAAGTAATACTAAGCATCATACACATAAATAAATGCTGGTTACTATTAAACATTACTTTATGCTAAACATTTAGACTACCTCAGAATTTCTCCAGATCAATTGGATTACATACAAATATTAATACTAACACTCCTTAAAATTACTTTATACATTTTTAACTCATTTTTTATTTTTAAAAAATTTTTTGTTTAATGTTAATTTTTGAGAGACAGAGCTTGAGTGGAGGAGGGGCAGAGAGAGAGGGAGACACACAATCTGAAGCAGGCTCCAGGCTCTAAGCTGTCAGCACTGAGCCTGATGTGGGGTTCAAACTCATGAGCCATGAGACCACCACTGGAGCTGAAATAAGACACTCAACTGACTGAGCCACCCAGATGCCCCAACTTTTTTTTTTAATGTTTATTTATTTTTGAGAGAGAGAGAGAGAAAGAGAGAGACACACAGAGTTTGAGAGGGGGAGGGACAGAGAGAGAGGGAGACACAGAATCTGAAGCAGGCTCCAGGTTCTGAGCTGCCAGCACAGAGCCCAATGCGGGACTCGAACTCACTAACTGCAATCTCATGACCTGAGCTGAAGTCAGGTGCTTAACTGACTGAACCACACAGGCACCCCTCTTTAAAATTATTTTAATTAAGGGAATGAGAGGAGAAGATAGTTACCAGGAGAAAATATTGGCAAAAGACTCATCTAATAAAAGACTGTGGTTCAAATTACACGAAGAACTCTTAGAATTCAACAATAAGAAAACTAACAATCTGATTTTTAAAATGGACAAAACAACTGAACACTCACTTCACCAAAGAAAATGTGTGGATGGCAAGTAAAGATGTGAGCATCATATGTCATTAGAGAATTGCATATAAAAGCAACAAAGAGTTACCACAACACACCTGTTAAATTTATCAAAATCTGTAACATAAACACTAAGTGTTGGTGACATGTGGAGCAACAGGAACTCTCTCTTATTGCTGGTTGAAATACAAAATGGTACAGTTACTTTCGAGGATAGTTTGGTAACTTCTAACAAAACTAAATTCTTACCATTTGATCCAGCAATCATGCTCCTTTTTATTTACCCAAATATATATCCACACAAAAACCAGCTCATCAATGTTTATAACAGCTTTACTGATAATTGCCAAAACTTGGAAACAACGAAGATGTCCTTCAGTAGGCAAATAACCATGGTACATTAAAGTAATAGAATGGGGAGTGGGGCGCGCCTCAGTGGCTCAGTTCGTTAAGGGTCTCCCACTTCGGCTCAGGTCATGATCTCATGGTTTGTGGGTTCTTTGCATAATTTGCACAACAGTCCTTTATCAGATGAGTCTTTTGCAAATATTTTCTCCTAGCAACTAGCTTCTCTTCTCATCCCCTTGATTATGGGGTAGGGCTCTGTGCTGACAGCTCGAAGCCCGGAGCCTGCTTCAGATTCTGTGTCTCCCTCTCTCTCTGCCCTCCCCCAATCACCCTCTGTCTGTCTCTCTTGCTCTCTCTCTTTCTCAAAAAATAAACAAACATTCAAAGATAATGAAAAGTAGGCATCTGGGTAGCTTAGTTGGTTAAGCAGCCAACTTCAGCTCAGGTCATGATCTCATGGTCTGTGAGTTTGAGCCCTGCCTCAAGCTCTGTACTGACAGCTCAAAGCCTGGAGCCTGCTTCAGATTGTGTGTCTCCCTCTCTCTCTGCTCCTCCCCTGCTTGTGCTCTTTCTCTCTCTCTCTCAAAAATAAACATTTAAAAGAATTTTTAAATTGTGGAATATTATTCAATGCTGAAAAGAAGTTAGCTACCAAGCCATGAAAACACATAATGGAAACCTAAATGCATGTTACTAAGTGAAAGAAGCCAACCTGAAAAGTCTATATTCTGTATGATTCCAATTATGTGACATTCCAGAAAGGCAAAACTATGGGAATAGTAGAAAGATCAGTGGTTCTCAGGGACTAGAGGTGATAGGTGGAGCAGAGAGGATTTTTAGGGCAGTGAAACTACTCTGTATGATACTTAAATGGCAAATACATGTCATTACATGTTTGTCCAAATCCACAAATTGCACAACAGGAAGACTGTTGTAAACTATGGACTTTGGGAGATAATGATGTGTCAATGCAGGTTCATCGATTAAAACAAATGTGCCACTGTGGTGTGGGATGTTGACAGTGGGGGTGTTGTTTGTGGATACTGGGAATTCTCCGTACTTTCCAATCAGTTTTGCTCTGAACTTAAATCTGCTCCAAAAAGTAAAGTTTATTAATAAAAAAATATTTAACTATATATATATATATAAATAAAAATAAAAAAATAAAAAATATATTTTAAGATAAAGTTTTCCTAGGGCCAATTGAAAGGTTTTTTTTTTTAAACTTCTTTATATGTTATTAAAGATTAAGGGGGAAATGAATTGGCTTATTAATTATTTTTGTGTATATATAACTAGGCAAAGCCTATAAGTGAAATTTCAAGGGGTTAAAAAATATGTCCTAGAATTTGTTTACTGTGACAAGATTGTGAAAGAAACACAGACACATATGTTTAAAAACTACGTGGTATAGCCACATCATCTAAAAGAAGAACCTGTCCTAACAGTTTAGTGAATATGCTTCCAATAGAAACACTAATTTGCGGGGGTGCCTGGATAGCTCAGTTAGTTAAGTGTCCTACTTTGGCTCAGGTCATGATTTCATGGTTCATGAGTTCAAGCCCCATGTTGGGCTCTGGGCTGACAGCTCAGAGCCTGGAGTCTGCATTGGATTCTGTGTCTCCCTCGCTCTATGCCCCTCCCCCGACTTGTGCTCTGTCCCCCTCTCTCTCAAGAATAAACAAACATTAAAAAAATAAAAGAAACAATAATTTGGAGGAGAAGAAGACCTTTGGGGACTACAACCATAAAGATTTAGGAGGTGGTGTTGATTAGAGACACACTTGCAAAGTTAGTGCAGCATTATCTAGAATCCGTTGCTGACTGTAAACATATTTTTCTCACTCAAAGATTGGAAGAAATGATGGGATCACTTGTAAACTGGTTAGGAGACAGGTCTAAAAGATAGAAGTCAGAACCCTAGTTGAAAGTCACAAAAGCTTGGGCCACCTGGCTGGCTCAGTCAGGAGAGCATAGGACTCTTGAACTCAGGGTCGTGAGTTCCAATTCCACGTTGGTCAGGGAGTCAATTAAAAACAATAATAATTTTTTTAATAAAAAGTATTCTATAAAAGAAAAAAACACCAAGATTCTAATTGGCCAGGCATGGGTCATAGGACCTTAACAGGTCCAGTTCTTGAGCAGGCCTTGTTCATGTACCCATCCTGAATCCAGAGTGTAGCATATTATGATTGGAAGTTGGGGAGAGACAGTGCCTGGAAAGAAGTGGATACCGTTACTAAATCAGTGGCAAATGGATATTGAGCAGAAAAACCAGCAGCTCTCGGCATCGGACATTAAAAACCATCCTTAGGGGCGCCTGGGTGGCTCAGTCGGTTAAGCGTCCAACTTCAGCCCAGGTCATGATCTCACAGTTCATGGGTTAGAGCCCCGCATCGGGCTTTGTGCTGACAGCTAGCTCAGAGCCTGGAGCCTGCCTTCAGATCCTGTGGCTCCTTCTCTCTCTGACCCTCCCCTACTCATGCTGCCTCTCTTTGTCTCTCAAAAATAAATAAAAACTTTAAAAAAATTTTTTTAATAAAAAAACCATCCTTAGCTAGTTTAGTCAGTAGAGCATAGTAGACCATGTGACTTCATCTCAGGGTTATGAGTTCAATTCCCACATTGGGTATAGAAATGACTTAAAGTCTTAAGGAAAAAAATTATCCTAAGACAGGGGGCAAGACCAATCAGAATCTCTTGTACCAAACCAGATGAGGTGGGGCAGGGGCTGAACAGTCTGGAAACAACAGGACAGTCAGAAAGAAGGCTACTAGGGGTGC
Organism: Suricata suricatta; assembly: GCF_006229205.1. NCBI lineage: Eukaryota > Metazoa > Chordata > Mammalia > Carnivora > Herpestidae > Suricata > Suricata suricatta. The sequence goes on along the minus strand of NC_043710.1, from coordinate 27,620,421 downwards.
CTGGGTCGCTCAGTCCAGTAAGTGTCTGACTTCGGCTCAGGTCATGAACTCATGGTTTGTGAGCCCTGCATAAGGCTCTGTGTTGTCTGTCAAGCTTTGTGCTGACAGCTCAGAGCCTGGAGCCTGCTTTGGATTCTGTGTTGCCCTCTCTCTCTGCCCCTCCCCTGCTCATGTTCTGTCTCTCTCTCTCTCTCTCTCTCTCTCTCTCTCTCTCTCTCAAAAATATATAACCATTTTTTAAAAAGTTTTAAAGAAAGAAGGCTATAATCGGTAGCCCTAGCCTCATTTGCATTTCAAGCTGATTACATTTGCTGAGCACTGTAGTAATTTTCTTCTGCTGTATAACAAATTTAGTGCCTTCAAACAACACACATTTATTATCCCACAGTTCCTGAGTCAAGAGTCCAGATGCAGCTTACAAGGTCCTCTCCTCTAGGTCTGACAGGGCTGCAATCAAGGTGTTGGCCAAACTGTGTTTTCATCTGCAGGCTTCAGTGTGGAAGAACCCAGTTTCATGCTCACGCTGTTTGATGGCAGAATTCAATTCCTTGCATCTGTAGGACTGAAGGCCCTTATAGGCTGGAAGCTAAAGGCCAACCTCAGCTGCAGGGACTACTTGCGTTTTCTAATAGCATTCCCATTCAATTCCTTTACATATGAACTTTTATTTCCAATAGAATCTTTTTTCCCCTCTGAAACCATGAAAATTTATTTTCCTAGTATTCGGGAGGCTAGAACTCTTGAGATCAAGATCAGCAAAGCTGAGTTCTTTGGAGGCCTCTGTTCTTGGCTTGTAGATAGCCATCCTCTCTCCATGTTTCCAGATGGCCTTCCCTCGGTGTATGTATCAGTCTTAATCTCCTCTTCTCAGAAAGACACCCATCAGGGGTACCTGGGTGGCTCAGTTGGTTAGCATCTGACTGTTGATTTCGGCGCAGGTCACAATCTCTTGGTTGGTGGGTTTGAGCTCCATGTCTGATAGTGCGGAGCCTGTTGGGATTCTCTCTCTCCATTTCTGTCTGCTCCTCCCCCACTCTCTCTGTCTCTCAAAATAAATCAATAAACTTAAAAAAAAAAAAGAAAAGTAAAGGACACCAGTTATATTAGATTAGGGCCTACCCTAAAGTCGCGTGTTTACTTAACTACCCCTTTAAATATCCTACTGTCAAGCAAATCATATTCTTTTCTTATTAATTTTTAAATGTTTATTTATTTTTTGAAGGAGACAGAGACAGAAACAGAGCATGATGGGGGGTGGTGGGTGTAGACAGAGGGAGACACAGAATCTAAAGCAGGCTTCAGGCTCTAAGCTCAGAGCCCAGCAAGGGGGCTCAAACTCACAGACCTCAAGATCAGATGCCTAGCCAACTGAGCCACCCAGGCACCCCAAATTTAGTCATGTTCTTAGGTACTGTTAGGGCTTCAACTTTAGTTCAGTTCATAAAACTGGTCTTCTGTTTTTGTTCTTGTCTCCTAAAGTCCAGTCTCTATCTTCTGGGATCTTTTCAAATCTTTTTATCCTTGATGATATTCAATTCACAATTCTGAGCCTTGGTGTAGGTTTTCATTTATTGTTCATGGTATCTAATGCCTCCTTTCAATATAGAGATCTGTGTCCCACCTCTACCTCCCGCAAATCCAGGAAATTTTCATGTATAAGTTTTGGTTTCATGTTTAATTTTTTCTTCTCCTTTGTTTCTTCCATTTTTTGTGTGATTCCTAATGATTGAATGTTGGACTTCCTGGATTGATCTACTATTTTCCATTTCTTTCTCCATTTATTTTACTTTCTGCATAAGTTCTTGTATTTTAACTTCTAACACTATTAAATTTTCACTTTTTCTATATAATCTTTATCCCCAATGTAGGGCTTGAATACATGACCATGAGATCAAGAGTTTCAAGCTCTACCAACTGCGCCGGCCAGGCACCCCAAATTTTAACTTTTTGAGATTGTCATGTTTTTAATTTCCAAGAGCATTATTTGTATTCTCTGAACTGTTTTTTACATTTATAACAATTTTACTGGTGTATAATTCACATGCCATAAAATGAAGCCATCTTCAATGAAGAGTTCCATGAATTTTAACAAATGTAGACACCAATGTAACAATCACCCCAAGTGCAGAAAGTTCCCATTTCTCCCTTTCTTGACTCTCTAGCCTCAGGCTACCACTGATCTACTTTATATCACTATATATAGTTTACCTATGTTAGAATTTTACATAAATTGAATCGCATGACATGTATTTTTTAGTGTCTGGTTTCTTTCATTCAGCAGAATATTGTTGAACATATTAGTAGTTTATTTCTATTTATTGATGAATAGTATTTCATTGTACTGATATTAATTTATTCGCCTACTGATAAGCATTTTTGAATAAAGCTACTACAAACATTCATTTATGAGTCTTTGTGTAGAAACATGCTTTCAGTTCTTTCGGGTAAATACCTAGGAGTAGAACTGCTGGAAGTAGGTGAGTGTATGTTTAACTTTATAAGAAATTACCAAATTGTTTCTCAAAGTGGTAGAACTATTTTACACTTGTATGAAGGTTCCAATGGATTCACCTCCTTGTCAAGACTTGCTATTACCAGCCTTTCAATTTTATGCACTCTGGTGGATATGTTATGGCATCTCATTGTAGTTTTAATTTGCATTTTCTTGATGACTGATGATAGAATATACCTTTTTATATGCTTATTAACTGTTAATGTAACTTAATGTACATTAAGTAATTTCTTTTGTAAAGCATTTATTCAAACCTGTGGCCAGTTTACCTATCTATCTATCTATCTATCTATCTATCTATCTATCTATCTATTTATGAGAGAGAGAGAGAGAGAGAGAGAGAGAGAGAGAGAGAGAGAGAATCTTAAGCAGGCTCCATGCTCAGTGCAGAGCCCAATGCAGGGCTCCATCCCACAACCCTGGGATCCTGACCTGAGCAGAAATCTGAAGTTGGATGCTCAACCAACTGTGCCACACAAGCGCCCCTCTGTGGCCATTTTTTAAATTGGCTTGTTTATCTTAACTTTTGAGTTTTAGAGTTCTTTATATGTTCTGGAGATAAGTCCTTTGTCTTGTTATATGTGTGGCAGATATTTTTCCTAGGTCATAACTTGCCTTTTCATCTTCTGAACAGTGTCTTTCAAAGAGCAGAAGAGTCCAATTTATCAGCTTTTCTTCTCATGTTCATTGGTTTTTTAAGTGTCCTGCCAAGAAATTATTGTCTGCCCCATAGTTGTGAAGATTTCCTTATGTTTTCTTCTGGACATTTTATAGTTTCAGTTTTTACATGTAAGTCTAATTTTTATGTGTATATGGAGTCAAGGTTCATTCCCCTCACTTCCATTGAACTATGCAGTTGTTTTAGCAGGATTTATTTAAAAGGCTATCTTTACCCCACCAAATTATCTAAATTATCTTAGAGCCTTTGTCAAAAATCAACTGAAGATACATTGGGGTGCTCTGTTCTGTTGGTCTCTATCCTTATGTCACTATCATACTGTTTTGCTCACTGTAGCTTTGTAGTTGAGTCTTGAAAATAAATCACATAAGACTTCCAACTTTATTCTTTCCCCAAATTACTTTGGCTATTCAAGGTACTTTGTATTTCCATATATATTTTAGAATCAGCTTTCAACTTCTAAATCAAAATACTTTGGAGAATTTTACTGGGATTGAGTTTAATTTAAAGAAAAGTTTAAGGAGGGGATGCCAGCTCAATTTCAGCTCAGCTCCTGATCTCAGAATTCTGTGAATTCAGTGCAGAGCCTGCTTCGGATCCTTTGTCCTCCTCTCTCTCTGCCCCTACTCACCTCATTCTCTCTCTCTCTCTCTCTCTCTCTCTCTCTCTCTCTGTCAAAAAAAACATTTTTAAAAAAGAAAACTTTGGGGCATGTGGGTGGCTCAGTCATTTAAGCATCTGCCTTCAGCTAAGGTCATTATCTCGCGATTCGTGGGTTTGAGCTCCACATTGGGCTCCATGGTGACAGTGTGGAACCTACTTGGGATTCTCTCTCTTTCCCTCTCTCTGCCCCTCCCCCACTTGCACTTTTTCTCTCAAAATAAATAAACTTAAAAACAGGAAAAAAAGAAAAATTTAAGGAGAATCAATCTCTTTTTTTAAATGTTTATTTATTTATTTTTGAGAGAGAGAGAGAGAGAGAGAGAGAGAGAGAGAGAAAATGGGGTGGGTCAGAGAAAGAGAGAAAGAGAATCCCACGAAGGCTCTGAGCTATCAGCTCACAAATCATGAGACCATGACCTAAGCTGAAATAAAGAGTCTTATGCCCAACTGACTGAGCCACCTAGGCGCCTCACTCTTTTTTTTTTTTTAAGGAGAATCAATTTCTTAACAATTATGAGTCCTCCATTCCATAAAATATTTTTTTAAGATATTGAGGCCTTTTAAATGTCTTTCATCAATGATCATAGGTTTCAGTGTATAAATATTGCATATATTTTGTTAAGTCCATATTTAAGTAGTTCATGTGTTTGTACACTATTTCAAGTGGTATTTTAAAAATTTAATTTCTGATGCGCCTGGGTGGCTCAGTCAGTTGAGCGTCCGGCTTCTGCTCAGGTCATGATCTCACGGTTCGTAGCTTGGAGCCCCGTGTCAGGCTCTGTGCTGACAACTAGCTCAGAGCCTGGAGTCTGCTTCAGATTCTGTATGTCCCTCTCTCTGACCCTCCCCTGCTCACACTTATCTCTCTCTGTCTCTCAAAAATAAATAAGAAACATTTAAAAATTAACAATTTAATTTCTAACGCCTAGGTGCACACTCAAGAGAATTAAAAACATGTATTCACACAAAAATTTTGTACAAATATTCATAGTGCATTATTCATAATGACTAAAAAAGTGGACTCAAATGTCCACCAACCTATGAATGAATACACAAATGTGGCATAACCATGCAATGGAATATTATTCAGAGATAAAACGGAATGAAGTATGGTATATGCTGCAACATGATAAACCTTGAAAACATTATGCTAAGTGAAAGAAGTCAGACACAAAAAGGTCACATGTAGCATATGATTCCATTTACATGAAATGTCCAGATTAGGTAAATCCACAGATCTAGGAAGTAGATTAGTGGTTGTCAGAGGTTAGAAGAAACAGGGAATGGGGAGTGTTTGATGATGGCTATGAGGGATTTTGGGGCAGTGATGTAAATGTTCTAGAGTAAGATAGTGGTGATGGCTGCACAATCTTACAAACATACTAAAATCCACTGAATTGGGGGTGCCTGGGTGGCTCAGTCGGTTAAATCTCTGACTTCCACTCAGGTCATGATCTCACGTTCCTGGGTTCAAGCCCCACGTCGGGCTCTCTGCTGACAGCTCAGAGCCTGGAGCCTGTTTCTGATTCTGTGCCTCCCTCTCTCTCTGCTCCTCCCTGCTCATGCTCTGAATCTCTCTGTCTCAAAAGTAAATAAAACATAAAAAAAAAAATTTTACACAAAAAATAAATAAATAAGATCCGTTGAATTGTATAATTTAGAATGGTGAATTTTATGTTTTATGAGTGATGTCTCAGTCTTTAAAAATCTCATTCTCCAATTGTTTATTGTTACAATCTACAAATATAATGTTTTTTATTTATTGACCTTGTACCTGTGATCTTACTAAATTCAATTATTCCTTCTACTTTTTTCAGGAAATTCCTTAGGATTTTCTATGACATAATCATGACATTCACAAAGAGAGTTTTACTTTTTTTATTTATGTTTTCTTCATCTTATTGTACTGGCTAAACCTCTAAAAAAGGTGTATGAAAGAAAGAGATTGAAAGAAAATGTGGCAAATGTTAACATTTATGAAATGCTAATGAATGATTTAAAGGTATTCTTTGTACTATTCTTTAACTTTATGTCAAAATAAAAAGTTAAAAATCAAAAACCAAAAACTATGTCACGTACAATTCTAAGCATATATGAATTTATTTAATTCTCTCAACATTTCTGTGAAGCAGCTATTATTACCTAGTTTTACAAAAGAGGAAATGGAGGCACAGAAAGGTTGAGTAGTTTACCCAAGGTCACACAGTAAGCAGCAGAAGCAGTATTTGAATCAAAGCAGCCTGGTTCCAGAGTCTATGTTCTTTAACCATTATGCTATTCTGTCTCTCCAAAGACTGCATCTTTAGTTTTTATTTTATTCACAAGGACATTCATAGATCAGCCTAACTTATTTAGTTTCCATTAGGCTATGTTTTTCTCAGCTGGAATTCCTCTTAACCTCGGGTGTTTTTTTTTTTAATTTTTTATTAATTGCAGCAGCTGGAGAAGAACCACTGAACTTTACTGACTTCAGTAGATAAGTGTCTGAAAAACCTGGTAGAGAGCTGTCACTCTAATCAAGATGGCACAGAAGGTGAGTACGCACAGGTCACCTTGTATAGTGCTTGGGGCAGAAGGACTTAAGTCTAAAGCTAACTGTAAAAAGAAAAGGGACCAGTTGTGATTCTAAGCTCATCAGTACTAATAGCACAAGTGTAGCTGCTGTCACCTTATTTTCAACAAAGTAAGTCTAAATGGATCCATGCATTCATGCTGACATAGTGCTCTCATGGACTGTCAGTGAAAGAGAACTTGATATCCTCTTTCTGGAAAATAATTTGACGACATGGATCAAGGACATGAAGGATGTGGGGAGCGGCAAAGATCTCAGCTGCTTGGCCATTTGCTAGCCGGATTTGTCACTCCCTGAGGGGAGTTGCAAAATAGGCAGGGGAGCACCACTCCCTGCCAGAGGAGAAGCCAGATCAAAGATCAACCACCTGCAGGCAGGGTGGTATCAGCCCCTCAGGCGCTGTGCTAAAACACTTTAGTCCGGTTCCTCTTTTACTCCAGTCTTAATCCCTTGACCCTGTTTCCTAGCAACTGACCTGGGTCAGCTGCCTTGTTTTCCCCGCCTTGAAGGCTTTATAAGGAACAGTTTTCTCAATAAACTCTCTCTTTCGCCTGATCGGAAACCTTGAGTTGTGTCTTTACTCTCTGCGTCTCCCACTCCTGGCCCCTGTTTCTCTCCCTCCCTCAGGAGAAGGACCCACGACGATTCTCCGCCCTGCCGGTCCGGGCGGACAAGACAGGTACCTCCGATCGCCGATCGCCGGGGACGAGCGGCCCCAGCCTTCGGGTTACGACAGAAGGACATGAAGGAGCACTCATTAAGGAGCACTGAGGAGCACTTATGCTCCATGACAAAAAAAAAAAGTCGACTTCTAGGAATAGAGCTTAAAGAACCAAAAAGGATTGCATATTTTCAAATTTGCTCATTGCAGTGTAAAAAGTAAAAAATTAGAAATAAGGGGTGCCTGGGTGGCTCAGTGAGTTGAGCATTTGGCTCTTGGTTTCAGCTGAAGACATGACCTCACAGTTTGTGAGTTTGAGCCCCACATCGGCTCTTCACGGACAGTGTGGAGCATGCTTGGGATTCTCTCTCTGTCCCCCTGCTCATGTTTTCTCTCCCTCTCTCTAAATAAACAAATAAAACTTTAAAAATATAGAAATGAATGTCCAGCAGTAGTTGAAGAATTAGTTGAATTATGGCATGTCAACATAGTAGACTATGACGTAGCTATCAGAATGTTAATAAGAAAACTATTTTAGACAAAATTTTAGCACCAAGAATTAACCAGCCACTTTTCCATTTCCTGAATATCAGCAACTCTTATTTTTGGGCCCTGTTTTTGCTTTCTGCCTGAGCTCTAGCTACTTTTCTAGCCCTGTAGTTTGGAACCAACTTCATAGAGGCCTCAGAGTTTTATAAAGTGTGTTGGTAGTTGCGTGTGGGAAGCAAGGGAGAGAGCAAGACTCAGGATTCCACTTTTATATATTATATTATATATTATATATTAAGGTGTCACGTAAGCTTTCATTTGGAAGAACTACAGTGTGTCTTTAAAAAAGACCCAACCTCACTTATTTCACATGTTATATGGATAACTCCTTTGGGATTTTTTGTCCCATTTCTCACCTCCTGAAGATGCCTTTACAATGTAGCTTTTAGTATTTTTAGCAATACTCCTTTACTCTACCTTCTTCCCTAAGTCAGTCCACAACCAAAAGGAGAAGATTCAATAACAGCATTGACTTGGGGACAGCCACTTATGAAAAGACATACATAAAAATTTAGAATACTACCATTAAGTGGTTATATCAAACAATAGTATAAGACATGTTTCCCCAAAAGCAGAACCTGAGATGATGATTTGAATGCAGGTAGTTAATTGGGAGGCAGCAAGAATGACAGAGCAGGAAGTGGGACTTGGGCAAGAGGACAAGCCAAAGGGTATATTATTAAAGTTGTTGCTGTTAGCAACAACGACTCCCTTCCATGAAGACCACTGAGAAAGGGCAAAATGCCTCCCATTAGCAGCCCTTCTGGAAGTCTGGAGGCTGACTTATCCACTGACTTCTGTTCTCCATTGATGGAGAGATGCAAACTCCCCTACACTCCAGCAAGCTCCAGTGATGTCATAAAAAGTCGAATACAGAAAGACACATGGCAGGGTCTTGGGATAGAATGCTGTGAGCATGAGGTTGAGTCAGAACTGAGCCAGGGGTATGATGTGAGCACCAGAGGGGCCTCCTATAACATGTCATGAGCAATGCTTCCTCTGAGTTATTTTTAAAAAATTTTTTTAATCCTCTGAGTTTTTAAAGTTGTGAGCAAGCAGCCATATTAGATGAGCAGCAGAAAAATGAGTACACACACATAAATATAATAAAATTGGTATAATGAATAGCCCAGTGCTTACCTTGTTACTTTCATAAATGTTCTCCAGGAGTGGATGTGTGTGTGTGTGTGTGTGTGTGTGTGTGCACGCGCGCTTGCATGCCACACTATGAAGAGACTGAGTTTCATTTTCTACCTTGAACAGAGCCATAACTTTATGAAACTTGAAGACACATTGAGCAGGAGGGTATAAGTTTCCCCAGAATTTGCAGAAATTTAAGAGAAGTTTTGGACTTCCACAAGGTAGGTGAGCCTATCACACCTAATCTTAAGTAACTGAGAAATTCCATATGACAAAATTGAATCTGATACCAAGTAATGAGATGCTAGTAGTTAGTACCTATTACTAACATTAGCATGCATGATAGGGGCGCCTGGGTGGCTCAGTTGGTTGAGTGTCCAACTTCAGCTCAGGTCATGATCTCATGGTCCGTGGGTTCGAACCCCACATTGGGCTCTGTGCTGACAGTTCAGAGCCTGGAGCTTGCTTTGGATTCTGTGTCTCCCTCTCTCTCTGCCCCTCCCCCACTCATGCTCTCACTCTCTCTCTCTCAAAAATAAAATAAACATTGGGGGAAAAAATGCACGATAATTAGGTGAAGTCTGGACCACTCCCAACAAGCTTCTTTTACCACCACCATATCTAGAGCTTTGGGACAAAGGGAATAGAGAAGTAACAAGGGAGAGGATATAAACCAGTTTGCAGGGGGCTTTCTGCTCGGGCAGAGTGTGCTTTAGGGTCTTAAACCTAGGCTGTAGCCGAAGAATCTAGAGACTTGTTCTATCACCCCTCTTTGAAGTTCAGTCCTTCAGCAGCAAAACCCCTGGAAAGTATTTGCCTCAAGTTGTGTTTGTAAACGAGGGGGACAACAGGAATATAGTGGGACTATCTTAAGTATTGAAATGTTTTTTCTTTTCTTGTTGTTGATAGCGGTTCTGTGTATGTATGTGTGTAAATCCATGAAGGGTCTGTACTTCTCACGTTGGTACACCAATGTTCCATTTAGCCTGAAGGTATAGACTAGACTGAGACATTAGGAAGGGCAAGGGAGTGTTTCCATGGTTTTGATCATGCCATTCCATGCTTAAAAGGTTCTGATGGTTCCTTAATGTGAGGAAGTATACAAAAGTAATTAAATGTTTTGGTATTGGGCCAAATATGTGATTATTTTAACACAAAAATAAATAAATATGGCAATGGATTATAATCCTGTGTTCAAGGACTCCCCCCAAGACCACCCTCACATTCAAAATAAATAAATATGGTAACAAATTATAAATCTTACATTTTAAATCAATAAATATGGTAATAGATTATGGACCCCCCCCCCAAGAACACCCTCATGTTCAATAATTATAGGAACTCAAAAGTCAGAGAAGTTGTTATACTGACGGCTACAGTTTATTACAGTGAAAGGATACAGATGAAAATTGGTAATGGAAAAAGGCACCTAGTGCAGGGGGTGTAAGGGAGACCAGGTGCAAGCTTGCAGTGTCCTGCCCAGTGGAGTCCTGTGGCCATTAATCAGTGAAGTATTGTCAACCAGGAAGCTCACCTGAGCCTTGGTGTCCAGGGTTTTTACTGGGAGTAGGTCACATAGACATGGCTGACTGCCCTGGTGGCTGACCTCAATTTTCCAGCCCCTCCAGAGGTGAAACCGACACTGTGTGGTCCAAAGACCCCCCACCATAAATCACATCATTAGCATATGTGGTATGAACCAAAGCCTCAGGTAAACAAAAATACTCCTAATGGGCAGGGCATTCCAAGTGCTTAGAAGTTATTGCCCTGGAACCTGGCAAGGACCAAATCTTTCTTTGCAATGTACAAACTGTCCACTTTGGACAAACTGGACCTGCTTAGTCAATCCTTTACTATACAAATCCACTGAATAAAATAAGAATCCATGAGTCTGTACTGAAATAGATAAGGAAAATTCATTCCTGTAGGAGAATGATAACTAATGATTATAGAACAAATGATGGAGATAGAAAAATTACTATTTGGTAAACATAATAATAGTTGCTTCAAGAAAGAATCATTAGTGGAGGGAGCACTGAGTAGATTGGTGACCCCCTAAAAGATGTGTTCATGTCCCAATCCTCAGAACATGTGAATGTGACCTTATTTGGTAAAAGGGTCTTTGCAGATGTAATTAAATTAAGGATCCTGAGATGGGATCATCCTGGATTACCCAAGTGGGCCCTAAATCCAATGACAAGTGCTCTTATAAAAGACATAAGAGAAGGGGTACGTGGCTGTCTCAGTCAAAAGAGCAACTCTTAAAAAAAGAAGAGCAACTCTTGATCTATAGGTCATGAGTTCAAGCCCATGTTTTAGTAGAGATTACTAAAAAATAATAATAATAATAAATAAAATAAAATAAACCCCCCAAAATATGAGAACACAGATATACAGAAGAGAAGGCCTTGTAAAAACTAAGGCAGAGATTGGAGCTCCGTGGCCACAACCGAGGAATGCCACCAGAAGCTGGAAGAGGAAGAGATGAATTCTTCCCTAGAGCCTTCAGGGGGCGCACACAGCCTGACAGACATCTTGATTTCAGACTTCAGAATAGTGAGACTAAATTTGTTTTAAGCCAGTTAGTTTGTGATGATTTGTTGCAACAGCCACAGAAACTAATGCAGAAGCTAAAAACAGTGGTAAAAAGAATAATGCCTCAGGAATTTATGTAGTCTTAAAGTACCCACAAGATATGTATTAATTATAGATTAAAAAAAATTTTTTTTTTTGAGAGAGACAGTGCAAGTGCGCGAGGGACAGAGAGAGAGGGAGACACAGACTCTGAAGCAGGCTCCAGCCAGGCTCTGAGTTTTTAGCACAGAGCCCAACATGGGGCTTGAACTCACAAACCGTAAGATCATGACGTGATCCAAAGTCACTAGCTGAGCCACCAGGTGCCCTGATATGTTTTAATTAGAAAGGAAAATATAGTAACTCTTCAGTGAGAAACCTGGCAGGACCAGGCTTATGGAGTTTTGGAGTCAAACAAACATAGCTGGCCTGAAGCTTCATTTGCATCATCATCAATTTGTAACTTAACTTCATTATGCCTCAATTTCCTGTAAAACGGAGATAATAAAAACCAATACCCACATCTTAAGGATATTTTGAGAATTAAATGTAACAATCTATGTAAAGCTCATAGCACAGGCCCTAGCACATACATGTTCAATATTTATTGGTTATCCTTTTTTTTTTTTTAAGATTTTATTTTTAAATACTCTATACCCAACATGGGGCTTGAATTCACAACCCCAAGATCAGGGTGGTACAGTCCAACAACTAAGCAAGCCAGATGCCCCTATTTATTGGTTATTTTGATGAGAAAAGCTATCATCTACAGAATGAGGTTTAAATTTCCTGTAATCTATTCAAGGACATAGAAAATACACTCAATGAAAGACTTCATGATCAGGCCATACCCCTCTCTTTCCAGCTCATACTTAAATTGTTCTCTGGTCTCCTATCATTCAACCTTCCTTTTTCTAGACCGCTGATCAGTTAAGCCATTCACCAGAGCCTGAGTCCATCCATAGCCAAAGCTCAGACCATTTCTTATACATACAAAATTGATGATCAGGTATGCTCCTTGAAGTTCTGCCCATTGAGAGGAATGTACCTCATCATTGTCTTTCAGTGACACCTCTGAGTGAGGCTGTGGCTTCCAAAGAAGCAGGCTCTTCTGACTCCATCGCTATCTCCCTGACAGATATGACCGGCAATAGAGAGCAGTCAAAGATGACTGATAGTGGGGTGCCTGGGGCTGAGTCAGTTAAGCATCTGACTTTGGCTCCGGTCACGATCTCAGGGTTCATGGGTTTGAGTCCCATTATCAGGCTCTATGCTAATGGCTAGCTCAGAGCCTGGAGCCTGTCTTCAGATCCTGTGTCTCCCTCTCTCTCTGACCCTCCCCTGTTCATGCTGTTTCTCCCTCCCTCAAAAATAAATAAAACATAAAAAAAAAAAAAAAAAGACTGATAGGGTTAAGCCCCAGAGACAGAGAAAAGTGGGACTTACTGTATTTCTGATGCTGACCTAAGGGAGTGAAATTAGGGCCGTCCTGACAAAGATGGGGCTTATAGTTCTCAATGCCAGACGAGAAAGGAAAAATGAAAAACTAAGCCCCCTCCCCTCATCAATTCACTTCCCACAGACATACTCCGGATATTCTTGGTAAGACCACAAACTTGACCTCCTTGGATCTTTTGTTAACAGCTGGTCTGTTTGTAACATTAAAATACATGAACTTATTGACTGCCTTTCCCAACAAACTAATAAACAAGGCTGTCTCAGTGGAGATGGGAATTCCACTGTTAATTCCTCCATCTGATTGCCTCCATCACCTTAAAGCGGTGGCTGGACGATGGGCCTCGGTTCCCTCAACAACAAAATAAGGGTGATGAGCTACTCAGTCTAACTCCAAGCTTCGTACAAGTTGAAATACTTTGTGATTTTCTAATGAGATGGGAGGAAAGCTGGGAAATGTGAGGACACTGTTCATGATATATTTTGAGGCATTAATAACTCCTAGACAATAAACTCAGAAAGAAGTGAAGATGGAGGTGAAAAAGAGGAAAGACTCCTTCTGAAGTTTAAGATTCTAATTTAACTTGTGACCAAACTGCCTTTGATTTCATCGATTTTCAAAATTTGTCCCCCAGTTTTAGAACTGAAATAGTGGGCAAAGGAACATCATGTATGGGGACAGAGGAATATTATTTTTAAAATACTCACCAAAAATTTCCCTTAATTTCTTTTCTATTTAAGTGACATAAATAAACTACATAACGATATGAGGGACTATAAAGGTTTTATTATCGCTTGTTTGGTATTGTCTGCATAACTCATTCTGAGTGGTGGGTATCTCAAGCTAAGTGCCATAAAACAGTTACAGCAGGCCACTCCACTTCCTACTTTCTGTGAAGACAAAACGTTAGTGCTCACAAAAATACTTATAAATGTAATAGTAGTGAGAACATTTTTCTTTTATTTAGATTACAGATCTCCAGTCTGTAGTAAGAAAAATAAATGTTGTATGGAAGATTTATGTTACTTCTCCGCAGGATCTCAGATTATCTGGCAAATTCCTTCCCCGAGGAAAACCACTTTTCAAAGAAACCCTCAGCAAATGCATACTGGAATTACCATAAAATTGGCAAGATCACTTGTGTCTACGCGTTGGAATTCATTTGTAAATAACGACTACTCACTTCCTGGCTTCCTGGCTTCCCCACCCCGGACCAGACTCCCAAGCATCACAGGTGCCAAAAGACTTAGAAAAAGGAAGGAATAGGAACAAAAGGATGTTGGCGCCTGGAGGAAAACAGAATCTCCCCAGAACAAAAATAATCTCAGAAGGAATAGCAGATATAGTATCAGGTATTACTGAAATTTAAACTCGCTCTTAAAATGGTGAACAGCGATAGTTTTATTTACTAGGTCTTCTACGATGCCTGTCTGTTTAAACCTTTAAGCTTATCTTGAGGGGCAGATTTCAGTGCTAAGCATATAACAGTCTTTAAACTAATATTGATTTGTTTAAGGGTGATGGTCAATAAATATAAACTTTACTGTTTTACTTTATGCCCTAAGGACCAAATGATGACTTCTATGATCCCTAAAGTTCACTATTCATGAGTTATAGAAGAAACACAGCTCTAACACAGAAGATCCTCAAATAATCATTAAATTAACCCCTGCCAAACACCGTGAAGGTCAGATAGAAAATGTTTGGGTAGAGTCTTGCTGATGTCCCAAGACTCAAACAAAAAACTCCAACACAAAGTGAGCACAGTGAGTCTAAATATATTGTAATTAAAGTCATCCAGATGGTAGTTAATCAATGAAGAGGCGGTATTTACCATGGGATAGAAGATTCTGAAATCCAGAATGAGAAAATCCCTAAGGTGGGGGGGGGGACAGTTAATAAGAGCCCCTGGGAAAGGTCCTTTCATCGAGGACTGGAAAATAATACGTTTGAATTTAAATCTCTTTGAATATAAATCTCCCCTAACAGCAGGAAAAGGGTCCTCTAGCCCAGCAAGCTTTGTGCAGGAAGGGAGTAAACGGAACTGTAAAACAGCCCGCTCAGCTGTTTCTGGTTTGGGACTGGGCGCAGAGAAAGAACTCGCGATGTGGGAAATGAGTATTTGAGACACTCAAAATAACTCGAAGGGTCAAATAACGAACTCCAGGCAAAGCGTTGACAAGCCTCCCCTTTGCAGCACCTACTCTGGGTTTCCGCTCAATTTCCCCTCCCTCCCGCGAGGCGAACTGCAGACGCGGCCCCTTCCCACGCGGGGCGCGACGAGCGTGGACAGCTCCCCTAGGAGCAGCCGAGGGCGGGAAGTCCGCGGCCGTTGGCTACTGCTGGCGGGCACCCCTCCGGGTCCCCGAAGCCGGCTGGCCCGGCAGGCCTCGAGCCTTCTCCGCCCCAGCTAGGCTGAGAGAGGCGGCCGGTGGCGGCAGAGGCCTCGCGAGCCGCCCGTCTGGCCCGCGAGCCGCGAGCGCGGGGCGCTGAGGGGAGGCGGGGCGAGGCCGCGGGGCGGAGGGGGGCGGGAGGTGCATCCTGGGAAATCCACCAACATGGGGCGAAGCGGCCACTGCCGCCGCCGTGAGTCCTGGCCGCGGATGCTGCCGCTTCCCTGACGCCCGGCTGGGGCCTCACGGCGCGCCGCGGCCTGGGTCCCCCGGCAGAGACC
>NC_043710.1:27511203-27604841 GCF_006229205.1 Suricata suricatta | reverse complement strand
CCTCCGCCCCCGCCTGGGCCTACGAACCCCGAGCCGCGGCCGCCGCGGCCGCCAGCAGCAGCTGCAGCAGCGGCAGCAGCCCTAGCCTCAAGGCCAGGTAGGGAGGGTGGGCGGCGGGGTCGTCGTGGGCCAGGAAAGGCCGGGGATGCGTTTGGGGCCTTCGCCCCTGTGCAGCGCCGCCCAGGGCTCCGGGCCGGGCGGGGAGCCTTCCACTCTTCTCCTCCCCCATGCCAGCGTCGGGTGAAGCTGTTGAGGACTCTTAGGAGGTGGTCTTGGGGTGGGTGGTGGCGCCCAGGGCAGGATTCGCGCCTGGGGCTCCTCGGGGACTATGAGTAAAAGGGAGGGCTGGGCGGGAGTCGTAGGTCTCCGTCACCTCGAGGGTCTTGGGATCTCTCACATGGTGAAGTTTAGGTTCGTGCCTGAACTCGGTGATTAGGGAGACCGGGACTGGCTCCGGGGGATTGAGGGGGGGGCTCTAAGGAGTTCCGGGCAGTGACATTCCATTGTATTGAAACGGACAATGTGGTTGGGGACCCCGGCAATGTGAGAGGGGGGGGGAGGCGCGAAAGGAAGAGGCGCCTAGCTGTGTCCCTGACATTGGGGGACCCGGGAGAGCTGGACTGGAGAACCCCTGGGGCGTGGGACCCGGGAGGGGGCCTGGAGGGGCGCGAAAGCTGCGAAGAGGCTGGGTGACATATGTTTGCAGTGGTGGCCAAGATTAAGCTGTTTCTCTTCCACGCGTTCAAAGTTACTGTTGGGTTTCCTCCCCTTGTAACAACAGCAGGAAATAAGGGATCGTTTTTGCCTTCTGTATCTTGGGATGACTAAGAGTTGGGAAGAAATTGGAGCGGGGGGGTCAGCGAAGGCCATAAAGGTTGAAGAACAGAAGCATGGTTCTCCATCTCGGCTTCTGAAACCCTGGTTCATTATGTAGCGCGAGGTTCAAGAATTCGTCTTCGCTCCATCATGACCAAGAGAATCTAAAATGTTGGCTCTTACTAGATATTTAAGCTCGCGGGAAATGTGTAGTAGTGCCACACTGTGAGATGGTCCATTTGAATGTTAACTGGAAGGCGTGGTCTACTTTGGACGATTCGAGAGCGGGGTGTTTTAAAGCCACCTCTGCCGAACAATGCAGAATCTGGTAGGTGCAGCTTCTGATTACAAGGACCAGGGAATCCTGGGTTGCTAATGACTTCATCCTCGGCTACCAACAGGAAGCTTCGTGGCTTTATGATCTCATCAAATTTCTTCACTATTGTCAGCCACAACAGAAGTGAACTTTTTTTACTTTATATATTTCAATGTTCTAGGTTACTCTTTGTTTTTATGAAAGTTCCACGTTCACGATTTGGAAAATAATGTGTGAAGAGTAGCTGGTCTTTTGTCTTAAATACTACAATATGATTGTGAGAGAGTGAGAAAAATTTGGTTCAAGAAAAGGGAAATAAGCTTTCTTAGAAGGATTTAGGTCCTTTGTTTAAAAGAGCTGGGATTTAAAAAAGAATAATAATGTGATGTGCCAATTTGGAGCTAAATAATTGCTGCAACTTTTCAGAAATAGTCATAACCTTGTATTATATACAATTAAGACATTGCAAGGAGTTTTATGAAAGATGTTTGGCTCTTTTCCCATTAATTTTTTAAAATGCTAATTTGACTATCGTTTTTCAAGTAGCTTTTGCAATGAGTATGATAATTTACAAATTAATATTACTTTCCCTTCAGTGAACAGTAATGATAGGTATTTGTGTAGCATTTTTTATGTTTTAAATGGAAAGTGTTTTATTAGGTAAATGGAACAATTTCTACCTAGTTATTTCTGTTATTTCTTTTAGCAGAATACTTCTGAGGCAAGAAACTAAAATCTACTTGTCATATTTTCCAAATGTTATTTATCAAAGTAACAAAGAATGACTTCCCAAACACATTTGAAAACAGTAAGTAGATTCATTTGGGACACATAATCTAAAATAGATTGATTTTCTGTTTGTTGGAAGTTATTGATTCTTAAATGCTAAGCACCCCCCTTTAAAAATATGTATTTTGGGGGTGGAGTCAACTAAATTTTAGCATAGCAAATGCAGGCTTTCCCCCTCCCCCACCAACTTGCTTTGTTAACATCTTGTGTTCAGATCAGGCCATCTGTACAGGGCTACGCACACTTCTTAATTGTACCTCATTTTATTCTTCAAATTGTGCAATGTCCTCTTTCATTTCACTTATATAGAAAATACTGAATCTGAAATATGGCCTGTAAGTTTTTAGGTATTCTGCATTTTTAGAAGCCTATTCATATTCTTATAACATTATAAAAAGCTTTTTTATAATTCATATATCAGTTGAATGTTTTTGTTCCCCTTTGTGGCAGTTTCTTCTTGAAGGTGCAAATGAGTACTAGTGTGATGATATGATATGGATACTTATCCATAAAGAATTAGTCTATCACCTTGTTTCCAGTAACCTATTCAGAAGCGAACAGATGGTAATGACATTCAGTTGTTACTGACATGGGATTTAACATCCTACTTTGTATCTTTGCTTAGTCCTGAAATGGAGCATTTTCATCAGTTGATGGGAAAGAACATGGTAAACAATTCTGCATTACTTTGAAATAATACTTTTTGGTATAACAGCTCCATCAGATATGAGGTATTTCTCGTTTTAACAGTTAAAAAATATAGAGCTAATGGGGAACTCCAGCCTTTTACCTTAGGGTGTATAGAGAGTTTTCTAAATATTTCTGAATATGCCTGAAATATTTGCGAAGTAAATGGGAAATTCAGGGACAAAAATTGGTCTCATAAATCTCCGTTTTTTGTGTGTGCTTTTCTTGGTTAGTTTTAGGGACTGAAAGAGCATATCTTTTGCCTATCATCATACATTTGGAAATAGTATTTTTTGTGGGGCTGTCTTAGATACTATTAATACCTTTGCATACTTTTGGAAATAAGAAGATCATCAGGAAAATTCAGGCCTGCTGCCTTTCTCTTCTTATATCTTGTATGGAACATTGAGAGGCTGTTTTCGTTATGGTGATGATAGATGTGTTTGTATTTGAGTATGTACCAGAAAGTGACTAAATAAAAAATGCTTTAATCAAAGTAGGTTTATATCTTTTTGTAACTTGGTCACTTGAAACAGTCTATGTTTTTGCCACCAGTTTTTAAAGCTTCCTAATATATAAGTTCTTTCTGATTAGAGTATGAATGTATAATGAGTAGGGATAGGTACCCCTCCAAGAAACAGAAAAATAATTAGCTAGCTAGTCTAAAACTGGTCAGCTGCTATCTTGAGGTCTTTGGGTAAGTTTTAAATACAGAGTTTCTTTCAAGGCTTTTGGAAAAAGACCTCGTAAGATCACAATTTTTGAGTAGAGACAATCGCAAATTAGTGAAAGCTTATTTCAAACTTTTGTTGTTCAGAAAGTATTTTCTGATAGAGACAATGTTGTAAATATTAATAGATATATTTACTGAGCTAATTTGTTCCTAGTTAACTGTTTTAAGTGATGCATATGCACACACACTTAATCTTAACACTCCTTGGGGCGCCTGGGTGGCTCAGTTGGTTAAGCCTCCCACTTCGGCTCAGGTCATGGTCTCACGTTTGTGGGTTTGAGCCCCGCATTGGGCTCTGTACTGACAGCTCAGAGCCTGGAGCCTGCTTCTGATTTTGTGTCTCCCTCTCTCTCTTCCCCTCCCCGCTCATGCTCTGTCTCATAAATAAATAAAACATTAAAAAAAATTTTTTTAAATCTTAACACTCCTTTGAGGTAGATATTATTTTTACCATTTATGAATGAGGAAACTAAGGCATAGAGACATTAAATATAACTAAGTCAAAATATAATTAAGTGTAATATATTTATAGCCACTTAGCTAGTAAGTAGGGGAGCTGGGATTTAAACCTGGGCATTGTGGATCTGGAGCCCACATGTTTAATTACTATACTGCACTACTTGAATGCAAGATAGTCTAACAATGTAATCTGCCTATGTTATGGGTTAAATGAGCTTTTATGGTTGGCCTAGAAACCTACCATCATTAGTATTCTTTCTTATTTTGGGGTTCATGTCACTGTTGACCTTTTTTCCCCCAAGGAAAATGTGCTTTTTAAAACATTTTTATTTTATTATTTTTTTAATGTTTATTTTTGATAGAGACAGTGCGAGCAGGGAGGGGAGGGGCAGAGAGAGAGGGAGACACAGAATCTGAAGCAGGCTCCAGGCTCTGAGCTGTCAGTACAAAGCAATGCAGGGCTTGAACCCATGGACAGTGAGATCATGACCTGAGCTGCAGTTGGATGCGCAACTGCCTGAGCCAACTAGGCGCCCTGAAGCATGCTTCCATTTACTTTTATAGCGCTGTACTTTGCTGGTTTTCTGTCACCTTTCTATCCCACTGCTTTCCCTGTTCTTCACCAATTCTTCCTCTTCTGATCTTTACATGTCGCTTTCTCAGGACTTTGAACTGATACGATTTCTTATGCTTTCTCCTGAGGATAATTCCATGCTATGACTTTTTTTAAAGTTTATTTTTGAGAGAGAAAGAGAATCCAAAGCAGGGCTCAGCTCCACAAACCGTGAGATTATGACCTGAGCTGAAACGACAATCAGATGCCTAACTAGTTGGCTTAGCCACCAACGCGCCCGATGTCTATGACTTTAAGTACCATCTCTGGAGATGCCTATGTGTATGTCTAAGGCCCAAACCTGTTCTGATCACCTAATCACATAACCAGCTACCTCTCTGAGCTTTTTCTTGGGTATATAATGACCATTTGGGCATGAACTCATGATTTCCCCACCTATTCCACTTCTGCTTCTCTAAAGAGGCCTGTCTCAGGAAGTCACTTTTGTCCATCTCATTGCCCAAGTCAACCTGGGAGTTGTGTGTGCTCAATCATCAATCCCTACTGTTTTTTTTTTTAATCTCTTAAATATATCTTGAAATTGTCTACTTCTTTCTACTTCTTTCCCTTCTGCTGCTCCACCCTGATCCATCCACCATTATTTTTCACACTAACTGCAGTCTGCTCCAAACTAAATAATCTTGAGCCTTTTCTTCCTTCAGTTAGCTCTTACAGAATTCAGACTGATTTTTTTAAAACATAAATTTACCAATTTGATCATGTTTCTTTGCTTTATAAAACCTTTCCATGGCTACTCCTGCATCTTAGGATCAAGTTTTATTGCTTTTTTTTTTAATGTTTATTTATTTTTGAGAGAGAGAGAGAGACAGAGTGTGCACAGGGGAGGGGCAGAGAGAGAGGGAGACACAGAATCGGAAGTGGGCTCCAGGCTCTGAGCTGTCAACATAGAACCAGATGCAGTGCTCGGACCCAGGAACCGTGAGATCATGACCTGAGCTGAAGTCAGACACTCAACCAACTGAGCCACCCAGGCGCCCCTCAAGTTTTAAAAATTTATAAAATGATATATATGGTCCTGCATTGACTGGCCCATTTTAAATGCCTTGGGCCATTCTAAATTCCTTCCTACCTTAAAACTTTCATACATGCTGTTACCTCCATTTAGAAAACTCACCCTTTCCCCACTTTTTTCCCTATACTCTTTAAGGTATTTATGTCAGAAATCCACTGTGTTTCAACATTTGTCCTGTTGTTTTGTGCAATGATATATATGTTTTCATAGTACATTTTACTGTACTTTAACATAATTCTTAGAAATATGGTCACATACCTATATGCTATTTATGTAATAGATACCTTCCTGTTGAGAAAGGAAGTTCTTTGAGGGACACTGTTTTGCATACTGCTTATATCTAGTACTTACTTTAGTGTCTGGCATATAGGTGGTGCTTAATACATATTTATGGCACAAAAGCCTGAACTCTTGAGTTAATGTGGGAATTGGAAGCCCTTTTCTTCCTGCTGCAGCTTCTACTGCTTGATCCTGTAATAGGAACCAAGATGAAGGGCTTAGGACGTTTGTGATTATCACTGGTTAGAAGGGAGGATGTAGGCTGTGGCTTGCTTTCTACCTTTCCTTGGTATGCTGTCTGGAACAATGAATATTAAAATGTATGTACCTAGCAAAACTTAGTCCAAGTTTCTTTTTTTCATTCATTAAACAAATATTTGAGTGCCCATAGTACACTAGACACTGTTGCCTTTATCCCAAGTATTATATATTTCTTCAGTGAAAATTTGAGAAATCATTCATTCATTCATTCATTAGAATGTATTGAGCATCTTTGAGTTTCTGTTACTGAGCTGAGTTCTATAGGCTACCAGAAGAATGAAAAGGACACTGCCCTGCCTTACAAAGAACTTGTTTGTGATCCAGAAAGGAAATAGGATAATATCACTTGCTGCCTCTCTCCTTGGCTTCTAAATATTGAAGTGCCCAGGGGCTTGGAGTTCCATCCTTTCTCCTTCTCTCCTCATTTACCCTAGATGAAGTTGCCATGTATATCATTTAACCTTCAAATATATATTTCTATATTCTTATCTAGTTAGCTGCCTCCCCATCATCTTCACTTGGGTATTGAGTAGGCGTTTCAAACATAGTATGTCCAAAACAGGGTTATATCACCCTAATCCCCCAACCTGGTCCTCCTTTAACCTTCCCCAACCTCAGTAAATATCACTTGCTTAGTAGTGCTGGCCCAAAGACTGGAGCCATCTGTGTTTCATTTCTTCCCCCCCACCCCCCATTCATTCCCTCGGTAAATCCTGTTGGTATGATCTCCATATCCATAATTTCCCACAGGACTATTGCAGTTCCTCCTATTGCTTTCCTTGCTTCCACTTCAGCCCTTCTAGAGTTTATTAAACGTGCAACAGCCAATTAACATTGCAAAATATAAATCAGGTAATGTCATTACCCTGCTTAAAACCTTCCATTGTTACTTAGAGGAAAATCCAAAGTCCTTTCATGGCCTACAAGGCCCTGTGTGATCTGAGCCTCAGCTGATTCTCCAACCTCATTATTCTACTCCCTCTACCATCCTTCAGCTACGCTGGCTTTATGTTTGTTCCTGAAACATGGTTTGTGTCCTAGGAATTTTACACTGGCTGTTCTCTTTATCTGACATTCTTTTCACAGGACTTTGCTTTACCACTTCTGGGCATCTAGGTCTTCTCCCAGATGTTACTGCCTCATAAAGGCCTTCTCTGGCTGCACTATTTAAAGTAACCTCTCATTATTGCATCATACCATAGAGTTTATTTTCTTCATAGCATCATCACTGTCTGAAGTAATTTTGTAGATTTATATGTATCATTTGTTACTACCCTTTCCTCATCCTCCCTCTACCACTAATAGAATGCATGTTCCATGAGGACAGGGATCTTGTCTGTCTTGTTCACCTCTGTAGAAGACAGGTTAGAGTAGTGGTTGATAGCATAAATTCTGAAGTCAGAATTTTGGGGATTATATTTTGACTCCACTTGCACTATGATCTTAAATAAGTTTCTTAATCTCAGTGGGCTGGAGTTCCTTGTATAAAATGAACATATTTTCTTTTTTTTTTTAAGTTTATTTATTTTTTTGCACACACGAGATACAGAGAGAGCAAGTGTGAGCGAGCATGAGCGGGTGAGGGGCAGAGAGAAAGGAAGACACAGAATTTGAAGCAGACTCTAGGCTCTGAGCTGTCAGCACAGAGGCCGAGAGGGTACTTGAGCCCACGAACCACGAGATCATGACCCGAGCCCATGTTGGATGCTGAACCAACTGAGCCACACAGGCGCCCCAAAATGAGCATACTTTCTATAGTTTTTGAGAATTAAATGAAATAACTCAGGAAAGTGTTTAAAATGGTATCCACATTCAGAAGTATATAGAGTATTAGCTTTATTGTCAGCACTTAGGACAATGTATGGCAGGCACATTGTTAAGTGTCTACTAAACATTCAGCAAATGAATTGAAACCCCGTACTATTAAGCAGAATATTTGTTTCTTTTTAAGTGTTACCCAAATGCTTTGGGGGCTTAGAAGGAAATATTATATGAAGTTCAAGGGGATCATGGAAGCATTTGTCAGGTATATTACATATAGCTGACCTGAATTATTGGTAAAGTTGCATGAATGGGATAAGGGAATATTAGTGTGAAGTGGGGGTGCCTGGGTGGTTCAGTTGGTAAAGTGCCTGACTTCAGCTCAGATCATGATCTCACTGCTCGTGGGTTTGAGCCCTGTGTAAGGCTCGTGCTGTCAGCTTAGAACCTGGAGCCTGCTTCAGGTTCTGTGTCTCCCTCGCTCTTTGCCCCTACCCCGCTTGTGCTCTGTCTCTCAAATATAAATAAAAACATTAAAGATAAAAAAAAAGAGGGAGGAAGTGGAATCTGCTAGACCAGGTAAGGGCTGATCCTTAAACTGGCATAGCATGACTTCTGGTCAAAGCCGTTCTGGGCCCAGTGCAGAGTTATGGGAGAGAGACTGTATAAAGGTGTGTTTCATTGGGGGAGGTCAGCAGAGTAACACTCTACCACAGTGTATTAGTGCTAGATTTAGAGAGCTTTGATGACAGGCCACGGAATATAGTCTATACATCTCAGTAGGAAGCTTTGAAAGGTTTTTTAGGAGGAGGATGATGATATGAGCATATAAGTGTTGTAATAAGATTATTTTGGCAGTTAAGTGCATAATGCATTAGAATTGGCAGAGGTAGGAGCACCTGGGTGACTCAATCAGTTGAGCATCCAACTCTTGATATTGGCTCAGGTCATGATCCCAGGGTTGTGAGATCAAGCCCTCTGTTGGGCTCCGTGTTGAGCATGGAGCCTGCTTGGGATTCTCTCTTTCTTTCCCTCTGCCCTCTCCCCCACTCACTTGCTCTCTCTCTAAAATAATTTTTTTTAATTGGCATAGGTAGGGGCACGTAGGTGGCTCAGTTGGTTAAGCATTTGACTTCAGCTCAGGTCATGATCTCACACACAGCTTGTGGGTTCAAGCCCCGTGTTGGGCTCTGAGATGTGACAGCTCAGAGTCTAGAGCCTGCTTCAGATTCTGTGTCTCTCTCTCTCTCTCTCTCTCTCTCTCTCTGTCCCTCTACAGCTTGCTCACTCTCTCTCTCAAAAGTAAATAAACATCAAAAAGAAATTAAAAAAAAACTGGCATAGGTAGAGCACAGGACACCAAATGAGAGGCAATTCATCAGACCAGAGAGGAGGGAGGTTGAATTAGTTAAGTTCTCCAGAGAAATATATGATTTGTTATGGATGTGGATGGAGTATATGTATGATATATGATAATTGTGACATCTATCCATGTATGAATTATTATGAGGAATTGGTTCACACAATTATGGAGGCTATGCTTTGTTCCATGCTGTGTTCTTTGCAGTCAGGAGACAAAGAAGGCCTGTCGTGTGATTCAATCTGAGTTCTAAGGCTTGAGAACGAAGGGAGCCCATGAGATAAATGCCAGTGTGAGGGCTGGAGAAAATGAGATGAGATGTCCCAGCAAACAGTGAGGCAGAGGGCAGGGGGCAGTCTCTTTCTGGGGAAAAGGAAGCAGAAACATGCTTAATTTGGGTACCCTATGGTGACCTTGTCAATTTTATACCTATAGGCATCTATTTAATCTGTACTTAATCTTCAAATAAAGATAACGATAAGATCATAATTTCTCTAGCAGGATACAACTATCCTGTGTACAAATAAAAACCTGCCAATCCCTTCCCCAGGAGAGCAGATTAAGTCCTTGGGTGATGTTTACTCTTCTCCTTGATACCCTATAACTTAAATACTATGATGTAAAATTAATAATACTTAAGTACTGTGATAAAAATCAGTACGTTATGTCACATGATAAGGAAATAAGAGGAAAGAAAACAAATATACATAGACACAAAAACATAAGCAAGATAAGGAGGAAATACTCATGACAATTATAGTCCTGTTTCTTTAGCTGGTTACATGCTCATAGCCGGTATTATAGCTTCCGCTTCCGCTTCTGCTGTCCATTCTGTTTGCCTTCAGCAGGTATCTTAGCTGCTGGTGGTTCTTTACCTGGTGGGGTGACCCAACCTTCATTTCTAAAGGGTCTGTACCGTTATGAGGCCTCTTTGAATTTAGTTGTTTTAATTTTCTATTGACTTTAATCACAGGGCATGGTAATAACTTGAGCATCACCTTAAGGGACCTCCTATATTCCAGACATTCTCATCATTGCTTGCATTGCAGAGTATTTCAACTTCCCCTTGGTAGGGGATGGGGATCATTCACTCCATCCAAAACTGTAGCCCCTTTCTTTGTATCTTGGTTCAGAGGCATGAGGAGCCCAAAGTGGCTAAGTGGCAGCCTTAATTTCTGATCCAGTAGAATCATTGTTGTGTCTCCTCATGAAGCATTTTTCCTGCTGACCTCCAGGCTAGTGGAGCATCCCCACTGAAATAGGGAGTTTCACCTAGTGGTTCACTAAGGATGTTAATGAGTTAATGTGTGGTGACAGTCCCATTCTACCCCTTGAATCCTAGGCCCATGAATTCTAGGTATCAGAAAGCAAGACGAGGCAACAGGATGCTGACTCAGAGCATATACAGGTTTCTAGAGAACCTTACCCCAGTCCTCAAGGTATTGCCACTTGGCTATTACTTAAATAGTCTTCAAGAGGCCGTACCACCTACTGCCAAGCCAGATGCTTCAGGATGATGGGGAACATGGTAAAACTATGAATTCCATAAGAATGGGCTGACTGTTGCACTTCTTTTGCTGTGAAGTGAATTATTCCCTTCATCAGAAGCAATGCTGGGTTGGAATACCATAATAGTGGATAAGGCATTGGCATTCCATAAGTCCACAGATGATGGTTTGGGCAGAAATCCACATCCAAAATAAGTATCTATTCAAGCAACAACAAAGTGTTGCTCCTTCCATGATGAAAGCTGTTCAGTGTAATCAACCTGTCACTAGTAGCTGATCACCTTGGGGGAATGGTGCCATATCAAAGGCTCAGTGTTGGTATCTGCTGCTCGTGGATAGGGCACTCAGCAGTGGCCATAGCCACGTCAGTCTTAACATGTGGAAGTGCATGTGCTGAGCCCACGCATAACATCCATCCCTGCCACCATGGCCACTTTCTTCATTAGCCCAGGGTAGCTGGTGAAGGATGCTCTCTAAAATCCACAGACCAGGTCATTCTATGCACCTAATGATTAAAATCCTCTTCTGCTAAGATCACCTTTTGGAAAGCACTCACAGAGAAAACAAATCTTTGATTTTTTTTGCCCACTCAGATGTGTATCCGTATACTTTTCTTTGTCACCAATTTTCCAGTTACATTTCTTCCAAGTCCTTGGCCATCCAGCCAAACCAGTAGCTATAGCACCTGAATCAGTATATAATTGCTCTTCTAGCCATTTCTCTTCAAGGATAATGGATGTCCAGGCCACTGTTCTTCAGAGATATCCCAGGGCTGCAGCTGTCTCCTTTAGGTAGTGCTTACATATCTTACAGATAGGAAAAGCAGGCCTAAGGCTTCTCCTCTCTCTCCTCTCCTAAGGATTGTAAGGGTATATAGGCTGGGAGAGAAAAGCATAGCAGGAATGGGGACCATGGGCATTTTGGCCACTTCTTTTTTTTTTTTTTAAGGTTTTATTTTTAAGTAATCTCTACACCCAAGGTGGGACTTGAACCTACAACCAACCCCAAGATCAAGAGTCACATGCTCTGCTGACTGAGCCAGCCAGGTGCCACCTTTTTTTTCCCCTAATTTTTGATAATTTTTTTTTTTTGAGACAGAGAGACAGAGAGAGCACAAGTGGGAGAGGGGCAAAGAGAAAGGGAGACAGAATCCAAAGCAGGCTCCAGGTTCTGAACTGTCAGCACAAAGCCCGACATGGGGCTAAGACTGACAGACTATGAGATCAAGACCTGAGCTGAAGTCGGACGTTTAACTGACTAAGCCACCCAGGAGCCTGGGCCACTTCTTAATGTAACCTGTGCCTTCAGGGCCTGATTGGGCCTGATCTGCTATGTACCATTTCCATTTGATGATAAGAGTATTGCTGTGCATGTCCACCTTTATGGCTTGGTGGATCAGATAACACCCAGTTTATGATAGCTATCTTGGGTCCCGTGGTAACTTAGGAGCCCATGGTGAGACGTTCAGTTTCTATTGAGGCTCAGTAACAGGTCAAGAGCAATTTTTCAAAAAGAGAGTAGTTATCTGTAGATGATAGCAGGGCCTTGCTCCAAATCCTAAAGGTCTATGGTTGTAACTCACCTAGAAGGGCCTGCCAAAAGCTCTAAGCAGCATCCCTGTCCGTTACACTTCAAGAACCAATGGATCTGTTGGATCATATGGCCCAAGTAGCAGAATAGCTTGCACAGCAGCCTGGGCCTGTTACACAGCCTTTCTTGTCACTCAAAACTATTTTTTGGGTCACCCAGTAAATGGGCCAGAATAACACATACCCAAGTAAGGAATATGTTGCCTCCAAGTCCCACTAGGTGTATCTTGTGCATCCTTCCTGGTTGTATGAAAGCCAGAGACAAAAAACCTGTCCTTCACCTTAGTAAGTATATTTCAACATATCCCATACCACTGGACCCCTAGAATTTCACTGAAGTAAAATACCTCTGAATTTTAGCTTGATATATTTCTCACACAGTGGCCTGTAAATGTCCTACCAGTAAATCTAGAGTATTTGCTACATCTTTTTCCAATGTCCAATCACCATAATATCAACGTAAATGATCAAGATCTGTGCAGACTAAATTACGACATAGAGCTACAGAATCAATATAATCCTGAGGTAAGACATTTAAAGGTGTATTGCTGGCCTTACCAGCTGAAAGCAAACAGCTTATGGACAGGTAGGGAGAAAAAGGAATTTGTCAGATCTATAGCTGCATATTAGCCACTAGGGAATATGTAATAATTTGTTTAAGCAATGGAACCACTGGTACAGAAGCTACAGTTGGATTCATCACCTGGTTAAACATAGTAATCTGCTGTCATTTTCCAAGACCCATCAACCTTCTGTATAGGCCAGATACATATGAGTGGAGATATGGTGGAAATCACCACCCCTGCATCATTCAAATCCTTGATGGTGACACCAATCCCTGAAGCCCCTCTGAGGATTTAGGATTGCTTTTAGTTTAATATTTTTTGAGGTAGAGGCAGTTCTAATGGTGTCCACTAGGCCTTATCCTCCAGAATCACCCTCACTCCACAGATCAGGGAATCAGTGTGGGGATTCCTTGAGCTGCTAAGTATGCATTCCAATGATGCATTCTCAACCTCAGTTCTATGGAAAATAACCATAGAATGGGCTCAGTTACCCATTAGAGCCACATAAGATGAACAGGAACCTGACCTCCATAAGCCCCTACTCTCAACTAGTGGGGTACAATGATGTTTTAGGTCTCCTGGAATTAGTGTCAGATTATAGCCCACATCCAGTGGTTCCTGAAAGGTCTAACATTATTTCCTTTTCTCCAGTATACAGTTACCCTGGTATAAGGCAATACATATATAGATCCCTTTGGAGAAGGCTGGGAGAAAGATTAGCAGTATACATTTTCAGTAATGTACTGTGGTCCTCCCTCCTGGGGACTTGGCCTCCTCTTTATTCAAAGAGTTCTGAGTCTGGGGTGCCTGGCTGGCTCAGTTAACCTGCTAACTCAGTTGGTTAAGCATCTGACTCTTGGTTTCATTTCAGGTCATGATCTTGTGGTTTGTGAGATCGAGCCCCACGTGGGGCTCTGTACTGGCAATGAAGATCCTGTTTGGTATTTCTCTTTCCCTCTCTGTGCCACTCCTCCACTTGTGCATACATTCTCTCTCTCTCTCTCTCTCTCTCTCTCAAAATAAATAAAAATTAAAAAAAATTAAAAAACATTTCTGAGTCTGGTTCAAGTCTGGAAATTGACTTAAGGGCTTTTTAAATTATTTGAATTAGGCTTTTATTCATTTGACTGAGAAATATTGTGCTTATGTAGATTAAGAATTTGGTAGGCTTCCTCTCTGTTTCACTTTCAAGGAACAACATTATCAACATCATAGGTCTAAGTCATTTAGACTCTTCTGATTGCTGCTTTGAGTCTGCTGTCCATTACAGTACCCTTGTCCACTTTGCCTTTGGTGGTTAATTGACTCTTGACCCCTGTCACTCTGGAGTCTAATACCCATTGTATTTAGGTTTTCCAATTAATTGACTACAGTTTCTACAGTGAGGTTTGGCCCACAGAGATGGGTGGTTACAGAGCTCTCCATGGATGCCATGATTTCCTTCACAAATGTATTCCTCATAGTATTGGTGAAAGGTTATGTCTTCTGGACCTTTCCAATGTGGGGAAGTAGGTCTTGACAAATCTACTGGAACATTCTAATCTCCATAAGCATTTGAATCCCTTCTTCTACATTAAACTAAGGCATGTGGGCTTTTCCAGTTTGCTCAAGGTGGCTTACCTTTTAGTCCATTTTTCAACTAACCAGCCAAACTGCTAAGAACCTTTTTAAGCTCCCTAAGCTGCAGCATTAAATGCAGAATCTTTGCTCAGTGAGCCCATGTCAATAAATTTGGCCTGATCAAACCATGTTTCTTCCACCATTAGATACACACACACATACACCCATTCCCATACATGGTCCTCAGATTTGTCTGTATAAAATAAAAATCCAAGTAGTTCTTTTTTTTAATTTTTTTTAATGTTTTATTTATTTTTTGATACAGAGAGAGACAGAGCATGAGAGGGGGAGAGGCAGAGAGAGAGAGAAGGAGACACAGAACCGGAAGCAGGCTCCAGGCTCTGAGCTAGCTGTCAGCACAGAGCCCGACACGGGGCTCAAACCCACAAACGTGAGATCTGACCTGAGCCAAAATCGGAGGCTTAACCGACTGAGCCACCCAGGCGCCCCCAAGTAGTTCTTTTAGACGATGACATATTTCATCCTGGACCTAACACATTGTACCTCACCTTTAGGGGCCAGCTAGGAATGAAGTCTAGTTATAGGTCTAGAAGCACAGAGAGGTGTGGTAGGGGTGGGTACTGAGGAGAAACAGCATTGTCTTATATAGCAAGTGCCTCAGGGGGAGCCCTTATTACAGTTTGATCAGGCAGTGCAGGGTTAATCCCATCAGATAGAGGTAGAGAGGATGCTTTTACTGGAGGTGGGGAAACCTCTTCCACTCAGAAGAATTTAGAGGCCCAGTGTCTCCAGCTTCATCAGATCTTCCCACACCTTGCCATTCCAACTTGCAAGATCTAATTCTTTCCCATCACTAACAATAGACACCCTGTGAAGCTGAGAGTTCAACTTGTGTTGTAAATCTGCCACAGGATGAGGTTCTATATGGATTCTCAGCAGTTTCAGCCCACTGCCTATAGGAGGTAAGGATCTCCTTCAGGAACACCTAGAAGCTCTTAGGTTATTTACCCTGCATTAGAGCTGGGAATTCAAATCACTGAGCTCATCCCCTCTTTTCACCACTTTGTCCTGTGACATTAGGAGCAACCAGCCAATGTCATTATATTCATTAATTTCCCAAAAATGTTTGAAAATATCATATACAGAGTCACTTAGCTCCTTGCTGCTTATAAGGGGAGGATGATGAGTATCGAGTGCAAATATTTTGCATATCTCTATAAAATAGTTCATGCCATGGACTATCATTGCTCTTTAGTACTGGGAAGAGTCATTCACATCTTTCACTCTAATTAGATTAGATAGCCAATTGCAGAAACCCCAGAACCATTTCAGAAAACTTATCCTTGAAATTCTCTTCCTCTTTAACCACTCTTGGTACCAAAATCTTTATTGGTAATTGTTTTCCAGAGAAACAGAACCAATAGACTGAAAACACACACAAATATATAAATGGAGATTTATTTATATAATGACAATTTATCCTAAGGAATTGGCTCATGCAGTTATGGAGGCTGAGAAGTCTCATGATCTGCTGTTTCCGATCTGGAGACCCAGGATCGCTGATGGTATAATTCAGTCTGAGCTGTAAGGCCAGAGAACCAGGGAAGCCCATGGTGTAAATCCCATATCAAGGGCAGGAGGAAGTGAGATAAGATGTCCCAGCTCAAGCAGGTGAGGCTGGAAAAAAGGTACACATTTCTCCTTCCTCCTCCTTTTATTGTATTTAGGCTGTCAGTGGGTTGGATGATTCCCACCCACACTGAGAAAGGCCATCTGCTCTACTGAGTCTATGGATTCAAATGTTAATCTCACCTAGAAACACTTTTTTTTTAATATTTATTTTTTGGGAGAGCCCAAGTTGGGGAGGGGCAGGGAGAGGCGGACAGAGGATTTGAAGCAGATTCTACACTGAGAGACTGACAGCAGTGAGCCTGATGGGCTTGAATTCATGAACCAGGAGATCATGACCTGAACTGAAGTTGGACACTCAACTGACTGAGCCACCCAGGGGCCCCTCACCCAGAAAACAGTCTTACACACTCAGAAATCATGTTTAATTTGGGTACCCAGTCCAGCTGACACGTAAAATTGACCATTACAGAGGGGTATAGAAATGAAGAGAAATTCAAGATAAAATTGCCTGAGATTGTTGAAAGGGTATGTGTTAGAAGGCAAACAGAAGGGAAATAACTGGACTTTTTCTGGTGACTGAAAGAAGGATGATGCAATAAAAACAAGTAGAGATGTTCATTCATTTTGGTTAGCAAATACACCGTGCACCTCTTCTAGGCATATTGGGGGTTCTGGGCAATTAAGGCAATTAAGATTAACAAATATAAACTCTTGTGGAGTTTATATTCTTGGGGTGGGGTGGGAGATCAAACAAGCAAATAAGCAAGAAAACATCCTACCTGAGGAATTAGTATTTCTCCAAGATTTGAGGAAAGGGCACATGCTAATGTTCTAAGGCAGAAACAAGTCTGATGATTCCCTTCCCTGATAGGATCTTCTCCTAGATCAGTGGTTGTCCAATTTAAGAGTCCTTCAGATCACCCACCAGGGCTTGCTGAAACTTGCTAGGCCCAGGCCCAGAATTTCTGAATCAGTAGGTCTGGGGTGAAGCCCAGTAATTTTCATTTCTATGTGATGCTACTGTTGTCATCTTATCGCCCTTGGCTTCTTGACATTATCTCTGCTTAAAAATAAAGTTTTTGTTCTCAGCTGTCTAGACCAGAAAGGTTAATATAGGAGTTTGAATAGACATTTGTATAGAAGACAATAGTAAAATCCCAGATATTAAGATTTCTGAGAGTGAAGAATAGGTGGCTGAGAACTGAACATTAGCTGTTGGTGATAACTAGCATTTATTGAATACCTACCCTGTGCCAGGCACTGTTCTGATATTTATGTTACCTCACTTAATTCTCACCAGCCAGTGCAATAGGTACTCTTAGCCCATTTTACAGACCAGAAACCTAAAGCAAAGAGCTGTTAACTTGTTCAAGGTCACACTGCTGGTCAGTGGCAGAGGCAGGATTTAAATCCATGAAGTGTGACTTTAGAGACTGTGCTATTAATCACAGGGTATTCTGTCTCTCAGCAAAAACTTTTGAGAGGGATGGGGGTTTAGGATGAAGTAGAATTGACAGATGAAAAGTCAGAGCCATTAGTGATGGGAGACTTTAACAAGAATATTGAATCTCTTGGGAGTTAACATGTATGCTTGAAGGTTATACTTTCTCAATTATTTTAAAAATCAGAATTATTTTCCTACAACATACTTTCATGAAAAGTTTTTGAAGAAAACTTGGATATATGAGTTTATATCAGATTGAATGGTTGCCATAAGGTATGGGAATTTCAGAAACGTTTGCCAAGCACCTCTCATATATTAAATACTGGGGAGTTTGGGATACATTAGTGAACAAAACCAAAATGTCAGTCCTGGAATTTAATTTACACTGGGATATGTGAGTGAGACAAATGATAAATAATAAACATAACCGTAAATTATCTAGTATCATTGGAGGTGATAGAAGAACAAGAAAACATGGGGTAAGGAGGAATGGAAGGTGGGTTGTGAGGCAGTGTGGATTAAATAGTTTGAACTGGGCAGGCTAATTGAAATTGTGATATTTGAACAAGGACCTGAACGTGGTAATCTTTTGAAAAGAGAAGAAATATTTTACATTGAGAGGCAGAGTGTGTCAAAAAGGATATTTTGGTTTTGCTTTCTTTTTTGTCCACTAACTCAAATGAGGCTACATGTTTTGTTTTTTTAAAAAAATTGCCTACTCCTTTGCTAACCCTACTTACAAAAAAATCTTATTTCTTTGTCATGTGTTTATCCTTGGTTGCTGCTACTGCTGTTTTCATTTTTAGCAACATGCTTAGATGACTTTTAGTTACAGGGCTGCTCTGCTCAGTTTTCTCATTTTCACTGAGACCAGTATAGGCCTTTGCCTTTGCAATCACTTCTCTTTTCATTTTGGTCAATAGTAAGCGTTTGTTAACCAGTGTGCTAGCTGAATGCTAAGATGTGTGCACATATTGCATAATATGAAGAGGTAAATGGGAGGACACAGGCTTGTTTACCTTCTATTTTTCGACAACCTGACTACAGATTCTCCCTTGCCCTCTGTTTTATATCTGAATGAAACATATTTCTCATTGTTTCTTGAACAGCACTAAGTATGCTCTTACCTTGGGGTCTTTGGGCTCTTTCCCCACTGGGACCGCTCTTCCCTCTGATAATCTGAATGGCTTTCTCTTTCACTTTATTGAGTTCAAAACATTACACTGTTAGAAGTCTGCTCTAGGAGCCTCAATGGAAAGGTATATCCCCAACCCCCATCACTGTATAGCCGAATACCTTGCTTGAAGTTTCTTCATAGCAATCATCAATCCTTGATATTAAATATTTCTCTGGTCTTGTTGGTCCATTTTCATTAACTTGGGTGTTTCTTTTGAGCATTTTTTGGGGGCCATGTGTCTGTCATATAATAGCTTTAATAAATATTGATTTAATAAAAAATATATTCAATGCTGGCATATATTCAGCTTTGACCTGTTATCTCATATTCAGAGTTGAAATTTGGCCTCTCTAAGTTTAAGATTCTTTAGCAATCCTGACCATGTAGCTTGTCCTATGTTGGTAGACCTGTAGGCATTTATGTGGTGTAACTAAACATAAACTACTGAAATTTTCATATGAATTCATCATTTTCATTTCTGTGTGATCATTGATCCTATTTAAATAACTTGAGACCAGATTTGTCTGACCCAGTGAAGCATGACAAACACAAAAATGTGGATAAGCTAAAATACTTTTGCTTAGATTAGATGGCTTAACATTTTCAAACATTTCTTATATTGAGCAAACGGCAAGATGAGTATCACTCTGGTAAAGCAGCTGGTACGATCCTCAGTTAAACAGACAGACATTAGACTAAGTCATTTGATTTGCCCAGAGCCACTAAGGGTCTAGTGGAATAATGTCAAAAGTGTGAATGATTTGGAAGGATAGAGGATTTAAATAGAGCAGTAGCTATATAGAAAACAAAACAAGAGATGGTGTTTAGTCATTGATTGGTTAATATCTTTCTTTGTATTACTTTTTTTTTTTAGCAAAAGCAAAATCTCGCTTGTGCTCTCTCTCTCTCAAATAAATTAAAAAAAAAAAGCTAGTGTATCTTGATTATTAATTAATCTTGATCTATTGTGTACCTTATGGTCATTTTAGCATCATCCTCATAGAGTAAACTTTGGAGTGAGTATGAATGTCATTCACACTTAACAGACATGTTTATCAAATTTTAAGATGGTAAGTTTGTAAATTATGAAATTGTTTTTATCTGTTTTTTCAAAATAAGGTATATACCTTTTCTTTAATGTTCATTATAATTTCTTCCCTTGCATTAATAATTGTGTCAACCAGAAATCCAGAACATAAATAAACTACTTGGAAGTTTATTTCTCTACTACAGGCAATAACATTTTTATTAAGAAAAATTTCCAACCAAACACATTTAGAGAGAATGGTACAACAAACCCCTGCGTATTCATTAGCTCTAAAAACTGTAATACATGGGTAATCTTTTTTAAGTGTATTTATTCATTTTGAGGGGGAGAGAGAGAGAGAGAGATAACATTCCAAGCTAATAGCGTGGAGCCTGACATGGCATGTGGCTCAAACCTACAAACCGAAAGATCATGACCTAGGCCGAAACCAAGAGTCATATGCTTAACTGACTGGGCCACACATGCACTGCTACGTGGTTAATTTTGTTTCATATATACCCCCACCCACTTTCTCTCCGTTTTGTATTTGTTTTGTATTATTTCAAAGCAAATTTAGGCCATGTGTGTATCTCTTTCAAGCATAGTATGTCTCTGAAAGATAAAGACTTAAAAACAATTTTTTTACATGACTGCACTATATAGGATATTTTAAGGCAGTCTAAGTATTCAGTTAATGGGGTTACAAATTTCTGGAAATTTCCTTAAGAAAACATAAGTAGTGTGCTTATAGATGATTTCTGAATAATTTTTATTAAAACTTATAAAGAACAAAGAAACAGGATACTGACTATCAAGATGAATGTTATAACTTTGGATTTTGATTCACCTGAAAATCTTTTTTTTCTACTGCAAAACATCATTAGGTTCTTATATTAAACCAAAGGTGTATAAATATTTTTCTAGAAATCTAGTGTATACGTGTGAATTGTTGTGATAAATGTGTATTAGACAGACTTGACTTACCTAATGCCAGAGATCCTAGACCATGTGAATAATCATGAACAAAATTGTGACACAGTAAAAATTCGGCTGTACTAGTTTCTCATAAATGGAAGAAATTTAATTTGGTAAGGGAATTAGGCCACGAACAATAAGTTACAATGAAGAAGCTAAAATAAAAAGACATTTCATAGAACCTATACAATTGAATTATGAAAATTTGAACTGTTATGTGTTGTGAGAAATACCCAACTATATACTAGTTGGTTTTTAATAATTATTTAGAACCTGAAATGAGAGGTAGTCATCCAAGACCCACACGACCTTTTTTGTCTACCTCTTAAATGAATATGTTAATGTCTGGACATTATAGGTAGTTAATACATTTCAACAGTTTGAATCACAAAATAATTTGCTTTGACAGATGTGTTTGTGTTTTTTCCCCTGGTTTTCTTTTTTAAAAAAATGTAATTCAAGTATAGTTGACATATATCATTATATGAGTTTCAGGTGTTCAACATAGTGATTTGACAGTTATACACATTATGGAGTGTTCACCATGACAAGTATGGTTACCATCTGTCCCTATACAAAGTTATTGCAGTATTACTGACTATTCCCTATGCTGTTTTTGTCATCCCTGTGACTTATTTATTTATAACTGGAAGCTTGTACCTGTTTTTAAAATAATATTTTTCGGTTTTTTATTTATTTTTGGAAGACAGAGACAGCACAAGCAAGGGAGGGTCAGAGAGAGAGGGAGACCCAGAATCCGAAACAGGCTTCAGGTTCTGAGCTAGCTGTCAGCACAGAGCCTGATGCGGGGCTCGAACTCATGAACCGTGAGATCATGACTGAGCCAAAGCTGGACGCTTAACCAACAGTCACCCAGGCGCCCCAGTACCTCTTAATCCTCTTCACCTATTTTTCCTCTTCTTCTTTGGCAACTACCAGTTCTCTGTGTTTATGAATCTGTTTCTATGTTGTGTTTGTTTTTCTTTTATATGCCACATATAAGTAAAATATAGTATTTGTCTTTCTCTGTTTGACTTCATTCACGTAGCATAATATCCTCTTCATCCATCCATGTTGTTGCAAATGGGAAGATTTCGTTCCTTTTTATGGCTGAATGCCATATCTCTTTCCATTCATCTGTGGATGGACACTTAGGTTACTTCCATATCTTGGCTGTTGTAAATAATATTGCAATAAATATAGGGGTACGTGTATCTTTTCTAATTAGTGTTTTAGTTTTCTTTGGGTAAATACCTGGAAGTAGAATTTACTAGATTGTATGACATTTCTTCTCATAGATTGTCATTACTAGACTAGACTAGTAATTGTCATACTAGTTTGTGTGATATTTTAAATTTCTTAAAGAGCTTCCATACTGTTTTCCATGTGGCTGCATCAATTTGCATTCCTATCAGTCATTCAGGAGGGTCCTCTTTTCACCACATCCTCACCAACTTTAGTTATTTCTTGTCTTTTTAATTCTAGCCATTTTCACTTACATGAGGTGATAATCTCATTGTGATTTTGGTATGCATTTCCTTGATTATTAGTGATATTGAGTATCTTTTCATGTGTCTGTTGTCTGTTTATATGCCTTCTTTGGGAAAATGTTCAGATCCTCTGTTCATTTTTTAATTGGATTGTTTGTTTTTTTGGTGTTGGGTTGTATGAGTTGTTTATATATTTTGGATATCAACCCCTTATTGGATAATATCATTTACAAATATCTTCTCCCAGTCAGTGGGTTGCCTTTTTGTTTTGTTGATGGTTTCCTTTCCTGTACAAAAGCTTACTGGTTTGATATAGACCCAGTTGCTTATTTTTGCTTTTGTTTCTCTTGCTTAAGGAGACAGATCCAGAAAAATATTGCTAAGACTGATATCTAAAAGTTTACTACCTTCATTTTCTTCCAGTTTTATGGTTTCAGGTCTTAATATTTAGGTCTTTAATCTATTTTGAGTTTATTTTTATGGATGGCCTAAGAAAGTGGTCCAATTTCATTCTTCTGCATGTAGCTATGCAGCAGTATTTCTTCTAAAAGAAAAGTGTTCCAGAAAAATACTGGAGGTGGGAAAAGTTGGATCCGAAAATTTTGTCTTTGTTCGAAGGAAAGGTCAGCAATGCAGGTGATGACAGAAATAAAAAAGGAAGATGATGAAATGGAATTTTGGAGTTGTGTCCAATCCAGGCCTTGGTGTCTCTTGTTATGAATATAGCCAAGCATATGCCACATCACCATCACATTTCATTTATTTCCTGACAGAACAACAGACGGAAACTCTTCATAGCCTTGACTTTGGCATCGTTTTTCTTGGGCATCTGTTACAAATGCCAAAATCTGTCTCTCTTTGTGTGAATAATGTTTGGAACTGATAGACTGATTAGCGAATATGCTCTACCACTCCACCTAAGCAGGAAATACTGTACCTTTCATCTTCTTAGTGAAAACAAAAACACCTGTTTAACCAACTTTATTTAATATATCATTTGTATAAAATGAAGTAGGATTGTCTTGGTAAAGATCATTAAAGATGTATGTAACAGTTAAAACAAATTTACTTATCTTAAGAAATCATACTTGATTTAATAATAGCTTGGTACAAAGTACCAATTGCACTTCCTTTACACCAATTATCAGGTAAAGGCCCTGCCTGAAACATAATTTTGTTTAATTCATCTGAGGCCTCGTGTTAATGAGGGGGCTCAGATTTATAGTTGGGGGACAGGGTTAGGGAACCAAAATAAGGATAAGAGGTTTAGTATGAGTTGCAGCAGTGTGAAGCCACTTGTAGGCCCATGAAGGGACAACAAGTTACTGGAGTCCAGACCTAGCTGTAGTTGTAGAAGAATGCAGCGTGGCTGGAACCGTAGTTATGATGGAGGGAATGGACAAAGAATATTCAGACTCCTGGGCAGCTCAGTCAGTTAAGTGTCTGACTCTCGGTTTTGGTTCAGGTCATGATCTCAAGGTACAGAGAGTCTATGAGCCCCATTTTGGTCTCTGCATTGACAGTGTGGAGCTTGCTTGGGATTCTCTTTCTTTCTCTGCTCCTCCCCCATTCACACTGTGTCTCTCTCAAAATAAATAAATAAACTTTAAAATTAAGGAAAAAAATACTCAAGACTCCTTTCTTCTGCCTTCTGATGTTCTGCAGAGCCTTCTTTTTTTTTTTTTTTAATTTTTTAATGTTTATTTATTTTTGAGAGAGAGACACACAGAGTGTGAGTGGGGGAGAGTCAGAGAGTGAGACACAGAATCTGAAGCAGGCTCCAGCCTGTCAGCACAGAGCCTGACGTGGGGCTCGAACCCACGAACTGTGAGATCATGACCTGAGCTGAAGTCAGCTGCTTAACCAACTCAGCCACCCAGGTGCCCCTGAAGAACCTACTTCTAAAGGCCCCAAAAGAACCTAGGTGATGCCGTGAATAGGAGTTAACTTGTAGTCTGAGGTAGTCTTAAAAATGAGCAAATGAGAGGTGCCTGGGTAACTCGGTTGGCTAAGCATCCAGTCTTGATTTCAATTCATGATCTCACAGTTTGTGCTTTCCAGCCCCACATTGTGCAGAGCCTGCTTGGGATTCTCTCCCTCTCCAGTTCTCTCTCAAAAATAAATAAATAAACTTAAAAAGTATTTTTTAATGAGCAAATGAAGGCCCAAAGAAGCTATATATACATTGCTCAGTGTCCCCTTAGA
This sequence comes from Suricata suricatta, assembly GCF_006229205.1. Taxonomy (NCBI): domain Eukaryota; kingdom Metazoa; phylum Chordata; class Mammalia; order Carnivora; family Herpestidae; genus Suricata; species Suricata suricatta. The sequence continues at coordinate 27,580,540 of NC_043710.1, read as the reverse complement.
GATAGTGAATCTAAGCCATTTGACTCTTCCAGCCCTTTTTAAAAAAATGTTTTTCTTAACTTATTTTGCAAGAGAGCACAAGTGGGGAAACGTCAGAAAGAGAGAATTCCAAGCAGTTTCTGCGCTGGTACCTGAAGCCTCCTTCATGTGGGGCTCAGGCCCACAAACTGTGAGATCATGACCTGAGCTGAAATCAAGAGTCAAACACTAAACAGGCTGAGCTACCCAGGTGCCCTAGCCCTTTTTTTTTTTAAATTAACAGCTTTATTGAGATTTAATTTACTCACCATAAAATTCTCCTGTATTAAGTGTATAATGATTTTTAGTATATTTATATCACCACAGTGTCATCACAACCTAATCTTCAAACCTTTTCATTACCCCAAAAAGAGACCTGGTGTCCATTTATAATCACTCCCTATTCTCACCCCTACCTAGCCCTTGGCAACCATTAATCCATTTCTGTCTCTTTGGATTTGCCTTTTCTGGGCACTTTGTATAAATGGAATAATAAAATGCATATTCCTTTGTTTCTGGATTTTTGACTAAGCATACTGTTTTATTAGAGATTCACCCATGTTCTAGCATATGTCAGTACTGTTAGTACTTACAGCAGAGTGGTATCCGTTGCATAGATGTAGCTCATTTTGTTTATCCATTCACTAGTTGTTGTGTATTTGGGTGGTTTTCACTTTTTGGCTCTTGTGAATAATGCTACTGTGAACATTTGCATGAAAGTATTTGAACATATGTTTGTTTCATTTTCCACCTAGCAGTGGAATTGTTGGGTCTTCTGGAAATTCTGTGTTGAACATTTTGAAGAACTGCTCAGTTGTTTTCTAAAGCGGCTATACAATTTTACATTCCCACCAGCAATGTATGGGGGGTCTAGGTTCTCCACATCCTTGTCAATATTTGAGATTATCCTTTTAGTTACAGCCAATGATATCCTAGAAAATTCATCATTTTTAACACATAGATTTGTCTCTTCTATGATTTTCTTCAAAGTTGGGTACAAAGGAAAGGTTTATTTTTTGTCATCAACAACTCTTATTTTCACTGGGTTTTTTCGTTGTTTATTTTTTAATTTTATATTTATTTTTTAAATTTACATCCAAGTTAGCATATAATGCAACAATGATTTCAGGAGTAGATTCTTTAATGCCCCTTGCCCATTTAGCTCCTTCTCCCTGTTACTTTCACTGTTTTTTAAAACTAATGGACATTACAATGGAATTATTCAGAATTTGTAGCCAAATTCGTTAAACTCTTCATCCCTTACCATTTATTTTTAAAACAATTTTTAGTGAAACTCGGAGCTGCTTGAGCAGTAATGTGTATATGAGGGTGGGAGTAGTTATGGCATTGTAAGATGAATTTGATTTTAGGATTCCCTTTGCTTTCAATTTTAGTTTGAGAGCTAAGGGAAGTTTTGAAGCAGATAGCAGCTTGTGTTACCTTGTAAAAATGTATTTAGGCACTCTCATTCCATTGTACTTGGAATAAAATCCAAACTATTATGCCCACAAGGCTTTACATGTCTGCTGCTTGCCTGTTAGCTCTCCAGGTGAGCAAGTCTCCTGCTGCTGTCCCCTTCCCTCAGTACATATTAATCTTCTTTCAGCTTCTCTATATAGCAAACTCTTTCCTACTTCAGGCTTTTGCATAACTTTTCTCTTCTTCTGGTTTGGCATAGGAATTGTTTAATATTGTGGAGACCTTTTCCTGATCACTATGTCCTCCAAAACCAGTATCTCCATAGCTTCTGTCCTCAGCCCATTTTTTTTTTCTAAAGCAGATTTTATTTCTTTTTTAAATGTTTTATTTATTTTTGATACAAAGAGAGACGAAGCATGAGAGGGGGAGGGGCAGACAGAGAGGGAGACACAGAACTGGAAGCAGGCTCCAGGCTCTGAGCTAGCTGTCTGCACAGAGCCTGACGCGGGGCTTGAACCCACAAATGTGAGATCTGACCTGAGCCGAAGCCGGCCGCTCAACCAACTGAGCCACCCAGGCACCCCAACCCATTTCTTGTGTAAGATACTCATGGGCATTTTCACCCACTTTCATGACTTCAAAAATACCCAACTGGTAATTTCCAATTTTTTATTTTAATTTCAGACTTCTTTCCTGAGTCTTAAGTGGGAATGTTCATTAGTCCCTTTTTTTGTTTTTAATTTTTTAATGTTTATTTTACTTTTGAGAGAGGGACAGAGCCCGATTTGGGGAGGGGGAGAGAGAGGGAGACATAGGATCCAAAGCAGACTCCAGGCTCTGAGCTGCCAGCACAGAGCCCAGCATAGGGCTTGAACTCACAAACCATGGGCTCATGACCTGAGCTGAAGTTGGCACTTAACCCCTGAGCCACCCAGGCGCTCCTCATCAGTCCACTTTTGAGTATTCCTCATTCTGTCTCTTATGAACACCTCACCTCAAACTTAATGCATCCAAAATTGAACTTTTCCAAATTTGTTCAGCCTTATGGGTGGTTCACTATCATTCATGATTCCTCTGACTTTTCCCACAAATCACTGTTGGCCTTGTCAGTTCTTTTTTTTTTTTTTTTTTTTTTTGTGCTTTCAGGTTTTCTCTGGCCTTCGTTTGTTTTCTTGTTTATTTATTATGAGAGAAAGAGCACAAGCACCAGAGAGCGGTAGAAAGAGGGAGAGAGAATCTCAAGCAGGCTCTGCACTGTCAGCACAAAGCACCACGTGGGGCTCCATCTCACAAACTGTGAGATCATCAATTGAGCCTAAATCAAGAATTGGATGCTTAACCGACTGAGCCATCCAGGTGCCCCACAGGCTTCCTGTGTTCTTCACAATGCTATCAGATTGTCTTTCTAACACAGTGATTCTTACTAGTAGTACATGGCAGAATTGCTTTATGAGTTCTTTCAAAGTGACTTACAGAGTCCTGTCTCAGAACTATTAATAAATAACCTGTGGAAGTGAGAACTGGGAGTGTATATTTTGGAGGGGAAAAAAACTACCCAAGGATGCTAATGGGCACCCCTGGTTAAAAACCATTCTTTTTAAAATACAAATTTAATTATTTAACTCTGATTAAAATTCTTTAGAGGCTTTTGATTCCCTTGAAGGTAAAATATAAAATCCTGGCGTGCCTGGATTCCCAAGGTCACATTGGGCTCCATGCTGAGTATGGAGCCTGTTTGGAATTCTCTCCCTCTGTCCCTTCCCTCACCTGCTCCCTGCCCCTCGAAAAGTAAAAATAAAAATAAATTAAAAACTTAATTTTCTTTGTTAAACATATTAGATTAAAATTAAGTTTAGGGAAAGAATGTTCAAACTTAAGGTAGAGAGTGGTAACTGAATAATCTTTTGGCTCATTTTAATTTTTAAGAAAATGTCAGTTTTTTAAATTTGGGATTTGAAGTGACAACCGCTGAAGGAAGATGATAACTTCCCCTTGCAAAATTCTGATTCTTCTTCTCTTTCACAATGAATCTATCCTACTTTGTGTGGAGAAGTGATAGAAAATTGAACTTTTATGCTAAGCTGGGAATATAAAGATTAAAACTATATCTCTTATCTCTTGGCTCCCTACTCTTCTCTAGGCCTTAGCTCCTATAATTTTTCAAGTATGTATAGGGAGAGTATAAATTCTCTGTCTTTATCCCTACTACCCATCCGGACTTGGGGGGCTAGGAAGGACTGTGCCAGGGTAGGTCCTATATTAAATAAATGTACATTTATTCAAAGGAAATCTTTTTTTGGTTCAAATATGGGAATTTGTTGACCATGTTTTGAGATATGTATTTTTTTTAACCAGGATTAATTTTTTTTTTAATCTGGCTTTTGTTGGGGCTCCTTGCTGCCTTAGTAGAATAAGCAACTTTTGATCTTGGAATCATGAATTCAAGCCCCACATTAGATGTAGAGATTACTAAAAAACCTTTAAACACAGTTTTTAAAAAATAAATGATGTCAACAAACCAGTGACTATCAGATATTATCAGGATTAAAATCTTTCAACTTTGGCCAATGAATGCTCTTTCAGTTGGTTTCCATGTCCCCTTGACATGCCTTGTAAATGTAAGGGTTTCCCCCAATCTTTCTTTCCTTCTTTTTTTCTTGAGCACTTTCTTACTTTCTTCTTACTTTCTGGCACTACAAGATGCTCCAGATTCTTATCTTCTGTATTTCCTGCCCCAGTACTAGAATGAGCCATTTCTTCAAGGAGCCCTGGTTCCTTTTTCTTGGGAGTATAGTATTAGGAACCAAGATCTGGGTACTAAGTACTCTCTGTGCTACCGAGGTGTCTTCCTTTCTAGGCTCCATCAGCTGATGGAACAAGGAAATATATGTTTATAGATTGTTTTAATAAAAGCATGATTGCTATGATAATTTGAAAAGCATATAAAATGGTAGGAATATTTCAAAAATAACAGCTGAGCATTTGGTTTTTTTTACTATTAAAGAATTTCAAATTATATTCAAAATGAGTACCAAAAGAATAAAGTTGGACTCCTACCTTACACTTTGTACAAATATTAATTCAAAATGGACTATAGACCTAAATGGAAAAATTAAAACTGTAAAACTCTTAGAGAAAACATAGTGATAAATTTTTAGGACCTTGGTTAGTTAATGGTTTCTCAGAGATACCATCAAGAATACGAGTGACAAAAGAAAAAAATATGTTGAACCACTAATTTTATTTATTTAGTTTTAATTTTCTAAATGCTTATTTAATTTTGAGAGAGAGAAAGAGAGCATGAGTGCGAGAGGGTCAGAGAGAGAATGAGACACAGAATCCAAAGCAGGCTGCAGACTCCAAGCTGTCAGCACAGAGTGTGGTTCAAACCCAAGAACTGTGAGATCATGACTCGAGCCGAAGTTGGACGCTTAACCAGCTGAGCCACCCAGGCGCCCCTAACTGCATCTAATTTTAAACTCAAACTTTAAGAGGCGCCTAGGTGGCTCAGTTGGTTGAGTGTCCAACTTAGGCTCCGGTCATGGTCTCACAATTTGTGGACTTGAGCCCTGCATTGGGCTTGCTGCTGTCATTGCGGAGCCTGCTTCAGATCTTCTGTCACTCTCTCTGCCTCTCTCCTGCTTGTGCCCTCTCTCTCAAAAATAAATAAAACATAAAAAAAAAATGACTGAACTGAGTTGTTGGACAGATACTCAGTTGGTATCCACAGAGCTGCAGAAGTGATTGTTGGTGTAGAAAAAAATAACAATAAAACCTCAAACTTTAAAACTTTGGAGTTTTTTTTTTAATTTTTTAATGTTTTTTATTTATTTTGGATACAGAGAGAGACAGAGCATGAAAGGGGGAGGGTCAGAGAGAGAGGGAGACACAGAATCGGAAGCAGGCTCCAGGCTCTGAGCTGTCAGCACAGAGCCCAACGCGGGGCTCGAACCCACGAACGTGAGATCTGACCTGAGCCGAAGACGGACACTCAACCGACTGAGCCACCCAGGTGCCCCTAAAACTTTTGAGTTTTAAGGGTACCTGGATGTCTTAGTTGGTGGAACATGTGACTCTTAATCTTGGAGTTGTAAATTCAACCCCCATGTTAGGTGTAGAGAACACTTAAAAAATCTAAAAATACAAAAAACTTTTGGGCTGCAAATTATAGCATCAAGAAAATGAAAAGATAACTTACAGAGTGGGAAACAGTATTTAAAAATCATGTATTTGTCAGGTACTTGTTTACAGAATATATAAAGAATTCTTCTTTGGGCACTTGGGTGGCTCAGTCAGTTGAGCATTTGACTCATGATTTCATGGTTGGTGGGTTCGAGCCCCACATCGGGCTCTGTTCTGACAGCTCAGAGCCTGGAGCCTGTTTCCAATTCTGTGTGTCCCTCTCTCTCTGACCCTTCCCTGCTCATGATCTGTCTCTCTCTCTCAAAAATAAATAAATGTTTAAAAAAAATGTTTTTAAAGAATTCTTCTTATACCTTGATTTAAAAACAACAACAACAACACAACCCAATTTTAAAGTGGGCAAAGGATTGGAATAGACATTTGTTCAGAGAAGACATACAGATGGTCAGGAAGCATATTTAAAGGTGTTCAACATCATTGAATGCAAATCAAAACCACAATGAGATACTATTTTACACCTACTAGGATGGTTATTATAAAAACACAGGCTGTAAGAAGTGTCAGCAAAGATGTTGAGAAACTAACCCTTAACCATTGCTGATTGGAATGTGAAATGGTACAACTATTTTGGTTGCCCATTCCTCAAAATGTTGAACATGCTTGAGTTATAATATGACTCAGAAATTTGACTCTTAGGTATATACCCAAGAGAAAGACATACATCCATACAAAAACTTGTACATGAATGTTCCCAGCAGCATAATTCATAATAGGCCAAACAGTGGAAATACCCCATATGTACATTAACTGATAATGGCTAAGCAAAATGTATACCTATACAATGGGATATTATTCAGGCATAAAGTGGAATGAGGTACTGATATATCGATGTTGTAACATGGGATGAACCTTGAAAACATTAGGTTAAAGGGAAGAAGCTAGTTGCAAAAGGCCACAAAGGATATGATTCCATTTTTGTGAAATACTTTGACTAGGACAAATCCATAGAGACAAAAGTGCGTTAGTGATTGCCTGAGGCTGGTTGGCAGGGGTATACAGAATGATTCTAATGGTTACAGGTTTGTTTTTGAGGCAATGAAAATGTTCTAAATTTAGATTATGGTTCTGGTTGCAAAACTCTGAATATTCTTAAAAAGCACTAACTTGTACACTTTTTAAAGGATGACCTTTATGGTATGTGAATTACATATCAATAAAGCTGTAATTAATGCAACATTTAGGACAAAATAACAAAAAATGAGATACTTAAGGATAAATTTAACAAAATGCTTGGGTGCCTGGGTGGCTCAGTCAGTTAAGCATCCAATTCCTGATTTCGGCTCAGGTCGTGATCTGTTTTGTTAAGTTCAAGTCCCACATTGGGCTCTGCACTTATAGCCTGGAACCTGCTTGGAATTCATTCTCTCTCTCTCTCTCTCTCTCTCTCTTTCTCTCTTTCTGCCTGCCCCTATCTCATTCATGCGAGCTCACTCGCTCTCTCTCTCTCAAAATAAATACACTTAAAAAAAACTTTTTAAAAATTTCACAAACTACTTAGAAGAATTATGCATTAGGGGCGCCTGGGTGGCTCATTCAGTTAAGCCTCTGACTTCGGCTCAGGTTATGATCTCACGTTCGTGGGTTCGAGCCCCATGTCAGGCTCTGTGCTGACAGTTCAGAGGCTGGAACCTGCTTCCGATTCTGGTCTCCCTCACTCTCTGCCCCTCCCTGCTAATGCTCTGTCTCTCTCTGTCTCAAAAATAAATTAAAGAAAAAAAAATTATGCATTAAACACTACAGAAGACTGCAGAGAGAAAGTAAAGACCTAAATAAATAGATGTACTCATGGATTAGAGACCCTCACTATTTCTTTTTTTTAAATGTTTTTAATTTATTTTTGAGAGACAGAGAGAGAGAGTGCGAGCAGGGGAGGGACAGAGAGAGAGGGAGACAGAGAATCCCAAGCAGGCTCTATGCTGTTAGCACAGAGTCTGACATGAGGCTTGAACTCAAAAACCATGACATCATGACCTGAGCCAAAAGCAAGAGTCAGATGCTTAACCGACTGAGCCACCCAGGCGCCCCTAGAAGGGCTAATACTTAGTGCCAGTGAGGATGCAGAGTCACTAGACCAGACATACATTACTGGGTAAATGAAAAAAAGATAGCTATGTTGGAAAATAAGCAGTTTCTCTAAAGTTCCACATTACCTTATTACCATACCAGCCACCTCCCTCCTATATATTTAGTCAAGTGAAATGAAAACTTGTGTTCATACAGAAACTTATACACAGGTGTATGGCAACTTTATTCATAATTGCCAAAAACAGGAAAGAACCCAAAGGTCCTTAAAGTGATACATGGATGTAAAGCAATCACTAACCTCTCATGTATCCATATAATGGAATGCTGCTCAGCTATAAAATGTAATGGAATAACTGGTATAAATAAAAACATAGATGAATATCAGAGGCATTAAGCTAATTGAAAGTAGCCCAACACAAAAGGCTACACAACATATTAATTATTTTATTCATATGACATTTTGGAAAAGGGAAAACTATAAGAACAGAGAATAGATCCTTGGGAGATAGTGGGAGGATTTCACCATGTAGGGGCATGGGGGAATCTTTTATAATGATGGGACTGTTCTCTCCCTTAGTTTTTGCAGTATTTACATATTTGTTCAAACTCACTGACCTGTACACTGGAAAGGTGAATTTTATTGTATGCAAATTATACCTTAATTTTTGGAGAAATTTGGAAAATGAACCTTTACCCTTACGTCACAAAATTTATCTCAAAATGATTTCATAGACCTAAATATAAAAGCTAATACTTTTTTTAAAGTAACACTTTAAAACTTAAAGAAAATATAGGTTAATATATTAGTGACAAGATACTAAAAGCACTGACGTTATAGGAAAAAATACATAATTCAGGTTGATCAAAAATTAAAACCTTGTTAGTCAAACTCAGAAGCAGAGAGTAGGAGTAGGATGGTAGTTGCCAGAGACTAGGGGAAGCGAGAACTGGGGAGTTGTTTAAAGAATATAAAGTTTCAGTTATTCAAGATGAATAAGCTCCAGAGCTCTGCTGTACAACATAGTTCACATGGTTAATACCACACACTTGTTAAGTGGGTAGATCAGTTAAGTGCTCTTACCACAAAACTGATGAAAACCTACTGAAAGACACCAGAGAGTGCCTGGTGACTCAGTTAGTTGAGCATCCAACTTCTCCCCAGGTTGCGATCTTAATGGTTCATGCTTGCTCTCTTGCTCTCTCTTTCTCCCCTTCCTTTCTCTCTCTCTCAACATTAAAAAGAAGAAAGACACTAGAAAATAAAAAGCAAGCCATCAGACTGGTAGAAAACATTCACAATACATATATCTGACAAAAAGGTAGATCCAGAATATAAGAAAAACACTAATAACCTAAATTTTTTGAAGGGCAAAAAATTGGAACAAACTTTACAAAAGGAGCTGAAAGGATACTCTGTTAGCATATAAAAAGATGCTCGTCATTATTTGTTATTAAGAAATGCAAATTATGCTATGGTGAGATACCACTATACCTACCTAGAAGACTGAAAATAGAACGTGGTGACAAGGTATGAAGCAAAAATGGGAATTAGATACATTACATTACATGGTAATGTAAAATAGTACATATACCTACCTTATCACCACGCAATTCCACTTTTAGATGTTTAGGGAAATGAAAACATGTCCATGAAAGACCTACAAAAGTTCATAGCATGGAATATAGTCAGTAATATTGCAATAATGTAGGTGATAGATGGTAACTATGTGTATCATGGTAAGCATTTCATAATGTGTGTAATTGTTGAATCACTATGTTGTACACCTGAAACTAATACTATATGTCAACTATACTTCAATTTTTAAGTCTACAGTGATATATTTAAAGTGCAAGATATTTACATTTTTGAAAAATATTAAAATATAAGTATATATCATGTATGTGCATGAGAGAAAAGAGGGGAAGGCGGATTTTTATTTTACAGAAGAATACTTTTAAATGTTAAAAGAATGATGTAATTAGAAAACTACCATTTCCAGTCTCTGGTGTGATCATTGAATGAAAGGTGGATGGGGGCGCCTGGGTGGCTCAGTTGGTTAAGAGTCTGACTTCAGCTCAAGTCATGATCTTGAGGCTCGTGAGTTCAGCCCCGCATCAGGCTCTGTGCTGACAGCTGAGAGCCTGGAACCTGCTTCGGATTCTGTGTCTCCCCCTCTCTCTTCCCCTTCCCCGCTCTCACTCTGTCTCTCTCTCCCTCAAAAAATAAACAAACATTTAAAAAAAAAAAAAGAAAGGTGGATGATGTCTGAAATTTTTTACTTTTGGGAATAAGATATTTACAACTTCTTAAAATAACCTCTCCCAGTTGCATTTCAAAGAAGAAAAAATAAATACGTGAAGAGATCTGACATGTACCTTAACCATTTCAAGTTTAGAATCACCAATAATGAGACAAACAGACATTATGTGCATCCTTATATGAGGCAATATGAAGTACAAAATATCATTCATAATTTATCATTTCTCGAGGTATCCATTATAGTCAGAATTTGGGATAGTCTACATTCAGCTCATTTGTTTTCCTCAACAACAACAAGTCTATGTCATGAAATCAAGACAAAAGGGATGTGGGATTAGAGGCAAGGTTGAGGCATTGTTGTAAATTTAAAGAGAAATGGCCAAGTGTAATTCTCCTTTTGTTAAATTTATTTTGTTTTTTTATTTTTTATTTTTTTTAACAATTATTTATTTTTTGAGAGACAAAGTGTGAGGAGCAGAAGGGCAGAGAGAGGGCAGACACAGAATCCAAAGCAGGCTCTAGGCTCTGAGCTGTCAGCCCAGCGCCTGATGTAGGGCTAGAACTCATGAACGATGAGATCATGACCAGAGCTGAAGGCAGCCACTTAACTGCCTGAGCCATCCAGGCACCCCATAAAAGTTTATTTTGACAAGGAGCACGTGCATGTAGGAGAGGGAGAATCCAAAACTGGCTCCGTGCTGTTAGCACAGGCTCTGACATGGGTGGGGCTCAACCTCACGAAATATGAGATTATGACCTGAGCCAAAACCAAGAATCAGAGGCTTAACTCACTAAACTGCCCAGGCACCACACCAAGTGCAGTTCTTGGATTTTTCATTGGGTTCCACATAGAAGAGCTTTAAAATCCCAAACATGTAGGCAACAATTAGGAAATTAGAATATGACCTCTGTATTACATACTTATTGACTTAAATTGCTAAGTTTCTTCAAGTCTAATAATAATTGGCTGTATAGGAGATTGACCAATTCCTAGGAGACATAGCTGAAATATTTTTTTTAATATTTTTTTACTGTTTTTTATTTATTTTAGAGAGAGAGAGAGAGAGCATGAACAGGGGAGGGTCAGAGAGAGAGGGAGACACAGAATCTTAAGACAGGCTCCAGGCTCTGAGCTGTCAGCACAGAGCCCGACACGGGGCTTGAACCCATGAACCACGAGATCATGACCTGAGCTGAAGCCGGACGCTTAACCGACTGAGCCACCCAGATGCCCCCACAGCTGAAATATTTAAAGATGCGGTGTCCTGTATGCAAATTATTTTCAAGTGGTTTAGTAAAAAAAAAAAAAAAAAAAAAAAAAAAGCAAGATGTGTGTTTATCTATATATATAATATATGGATATTTAGATATATATAGATATATATAAAGAAAAGCATATATAGTATGTGTATATATGTGTATATATACATGTATATATGTATATGTGTGTATATGTGTGAGTGGAGAAAAATAAAGGTAACAAAATTAATGATTATTGAGGATTAAGTAACAGGTGTGTATATTTTTATTGGACTTCCAATTTTTCTGTGGGTTTAAAATATTCAAAATAAATGTCAAGGGGATAAAAAATATCTTGTTCTGAATTACTCTCAAATGTATAAGCTTGAAATTTTCTAGGTGAGATATTTAATTATCAGTTTATTTGAATTATCTGATACTCCATAGAATGTTAGAATTAGAGGGACCTTAGATTATCTTCTCTAATTATTCATACAGATGAGGAATTTAGTCTGACATCAAATCTCTTATTCAAATGATATTGTAAACAGGTAGAGAGGTTGTAAAATGAATTCAGCGTCCTGTTTTCCAGGATATTGCTCTTCCCACTGTACCATGTTGTTTCTTTCCCAGTATAAGGCAGTAAAGTTGAATTAAGGAAAATATATGTATCATTTTTCTTCCTAGTATATCTTCAGTATATTTCCCCATTTTGACAGTATTGTCAGATTGTATTTGACCTGTTAATCAGATCTGAATTTAGTCAAAGATTTTTGCTACTTTTGACAATTGCACTCTTAGAAATTTTTTGATCATGTGGTTTGAGCTGTGTGGTTTTGGTCACTTATTTTTATTATCCTCTAGTTTAAGCTATGAAGAAGGACATCCCTCACACTCTGAAACAGATCTTCTTCAGAGACAGACTTTTGCAGCTTCTCATCAGCTTCCTGGATATGCTGCCACACCTCAGCCAACTGGTAAAAATGCTCTTGTAAAACTAATATGGCTACATTTAGTGAATAAGAAGAAAAATTAGTTTTCATATACTGGGTTATGAATGTGAGCAGAATATTAATAGAGCTGTAGGAAAAATGAAAGTAGAATTAAAAGCTTTGTCTTTTACTAATAGGGAATATCTGTATAATTAGTTGGGAGAGCTTCCCAATCTTTGTAGATTTTTTTAAAAAAATTTTTAACATGTATTTTTGAGAGAGAGAGACAGCATACAAGAAGGAGAGACACAGAATCTGACTCTAAGCTGTCAGCACAGAGCTATGAGATCATGACTTGAGCTAAAGTCAGATGCGTAACCAACTGAGCCACCTAGGCACCCCTGTCTTTGTAGATTTTATAATGTAACCATGCTTGGTCAAATTCATATTTGTTTGCTATTTCAAAATAAAACAGTTTAGGGTTATAGAGCTTTTAGCCTTAAATTTCAGAGATTCCTTTTTATTTTATTTTTTTAAGTATTTATTTTGAGAGAGAGCAAGAGAGCATGAGCAGGGGGAGGAGCAGAGAGAGGGGAAAGAGAATCCCAAACAGGTTTTTTGCTATCAGTGTGGACAAACCTCGTAAGTGAGGTCAAGAACTGAGCTGAAATCAAGAATCAGACACTCAACCAACTAAGCCATCAAAGCATCCCCCTGTTCTTAATTTCAAAAGGAATCTCTGGGGGCACCTGGGTGGCTCAGTCAATTAAGCATTCGACTCTTGAGACTCTCGATTTCAGCGCAGGTCATGGTCCCAGAATCATGGGACTGTGGGCTCCATACTGAGCATGCAGCCTGCTTGGGATTCTCTTTCCTCCTGCCACTGCTCCCAGGCACACTCTCTCTCTGTCTCAAAAAAATAAATAGGTAAATAAATAAAATATGAACAATAATATACTTTTGTATTATTAAATATTTTACTTTATGACATATTTTATCTTCAAATGTAGGTCTTTCTGGAATATTTGATACTAGTGTCAACAGTGCCAGCACTAACACTAAAGAATCTTCAGTGATGAATTTTCTGTCTGCTGTCGAATCTCGAACTGCTCAGACTGCTTCTTCAGGAACTACTCTTTTACCACAATTCAGGGCTCCATCCTGGCAGACAGGTGATTCTTTGTTTTCAGAATTTTTTTTAAAGTTTATTTATTTATTTTCAGAGGAAGCGTGAGTGGGGAAGGGGCAGAGAGAGACAGAGGGAGAGAGAGAATCCCAAGTAGGCTCTGCACTGTGCAGAGCCCCATGTGAGGCTCAAACTCAGAACTGTGAGATCATGACCAGAGCCAGGAGAGTGTTACTAGCAGGAATTCAAATTTATTACTTCAGTGAAGACTTAACAGGTTGAAGAAGATAGATAATTATTGAAAATAAACCACAGAGATAAAGTTCTTATCTGGCAGTTTAATAGCTACTTATCTACTTAATAAAAGCAAATATTAAATTTTCTTTTATTTTTTCATTTAAACTTTACTGAACTATAGTTGATATATAAAATTATAAGATGTTTAAAGTGTATATTGTGGTAATTCACCGTATATTGTGAAGGAATTCTCCCCCCCCACTTGGTTAATTATCTTATCCATCACCGCACATATTTATCTTTTTTGGGTTTTGGTGAATGATTAAATTCATTTATCTTAGTGACTTCAGGCTGAGTACATGATACAGTAAAAAACCATCTTGAGACTGATTTCATCATTAGAGTTATGTAAAGTTATCCAGAATTGTATAGATTAAATCACTATTTATTAAAAGGTTCTGAATTACTCTCAAAATGTACAAGCTTGAAATTTTCTAGGTGAGTTATTTAAATCTGTTTATTTACAGTATGGAGGTTCCTCAAAAAACTATCCATAGAACTCCCCTATGACCCAGCAATAGCACTGCTAGGGATTTACCCAAAGGATACAGAAGTGCTGATGCATAGGAGCACATGTACCCCAGTGTTCCTAGCGGCACTTTCTACAATAGCCAAATCATGGGAAGAGCCTAAATGTCCATCACCTGATGAGTGGATAAAGATGTGGTATATATATACAATGGAGTACTACATGGCAATGAGAAAGAATGAAGTATGGCCATTTGTGACAAAGTGGATGGACCTCAAAGGTGTCATGCTAAGTGAAATAAGTCAGGCAGAGAAGGACCGATACCATATGTTTTCACTCATAGGTCTAACAGGAGAAACCTAACAGAGGACCATAGGGAGGGGAGAGGAGGGGAAGGGGGAAAAAGAGTTGGAGAGAGAGGGACACAAATCATGAGAGACTATTGAATACTGAGAACAAACTGAGGGCTGAAGCTGAAGCAGGAGGGGGGAGGGGGTGATGGTCATGGTGGGGGGCACTTGTGGGGAGAAGCACTGGGTGTTATATGGAAACCAATTTGACAATAAACTATAATTAAAAAAATGGTACTAATTTTTAAAAATACCAGATTTGCAAAAAAAATAAATAAATAAAAAATAAAAATGCCAGATTTGCAATGATCAAAATGTCATTGATCAAAAATGCTGTTCCCTAATATGCACTTTACTGTGCCATTCAAGTAAGTAGCACTCGGTATGCCTTCTGTCCTGCTACCAGCGGTAACTGAGAGAGGAGCATGGCAAACAAGAAAAAAAGAAGTGTATACTATGGTATTTTAAGGTAATTGGCCTTCGTTATTTTTCATATTAACCATGGCGTCCAAACCCAAAATGTGTGTCAATTATGTTCCCATTTTAATTTGATTTTAGTAACCACAGGTTAAATCGATAAAAGTGGACACTGTTAATTTGACAATACCTTTCCAACCTAACCTACCCTCTCTGTTATTTATTTAATATAGATGGAATGTAGAATGGTGGGGAATACCAATAAAATGGATTAAAGGATTAAAATGATTGAAAAAAATCCATTTATTTGAATTATCTGATATTCCATAGGATGTTAGAATTAGAAGGACCTAAATAATCTTGTCTAGTCCTTTATTCGTACAGATGAGGAATTTAGTCCTAGTTAATTTATAATGGACACTACAAGCTGATGTTTCTGTATTTTCCCTGCTTATATATACATTCCATTTTTCACTTGTTTCTCCCTCCAATTATGTGTTTATTTTTCTTTTTTCATGGTTACAGGAAAGTTAGTGGTTTTTTTTGTAATTTTGTAATTTTTTTTATTTATGAATTTTATTTTTTATAGGTTTTTTTAAGGCTTTGTTTTACATAATAGGAAATGTCATCACATATTTGAGGAGATATTTTATTTTATTTTTTTAAATGTTTGGGTTTTTTGAGAGAGAATGTGAATGGAGGAGAGGAAGAGAAAGAGGGGGACAGAGGATCCAAAGTGGGCTCTGCACTGATAGTGGTGAGCTTGATGCGCAGCTGGAACTCAGAAACTTGGAAGATCATGACCCGAGCCAAAGTCAGACACTCAATCAACTGAGCCACCCAGGTGCCTCAGAGAGATATTTTAAATTAATAACTATAGGAAATGATACTTTACCATTCTGATATAAATTCCATTAATAGAGCTTCTCAATTTAGCAGTGTTTTTTTTCTGTTTCCAAGGAGATAATGTTTTAGTATGAAATTAAGGAGAATATTAAAAAACAAAGTAGCTTCCTTTTTTGCTACCTGGAATAATTGTACATTACACATAATCAGTTAGGCTTTCTATTCCAATTTCTATGATTTTTTTTGTTAGCACTTTATTTATTTTTGAGAGAGAAACTGTGAGCGGGGGAGGGGCAGAGAGAGAGAGGGAGACAGAATCTGAAGCAGGCTCTAGGCTCTGAGTTGTCAGCACAGAACCCAACACAGGGCTTGAGCTCATGAAGTATGAGATCATGACCTGAACTGAAGTCGGATGCTGAACTGACTGAGCCACCCAGCTGCCCCGTCTATGATTATATTATTTTAAACATAAATCCTAAATGTTATTTATTCTTTTAAGTATAACTAGATTATTTTCTGTCTTTGTAGTTGTAATACTTTTTTGACATTTAATGAGAAGTGAGAGAAGAAAGTTTCTGAAAGAGCCAGAGAATCTTTTTTTCCTATTTTTCTAAAATAAAGTTTTAATGGAAGCTCACTAAAAAAAATTTAAACAATAAAAAAGTTATATAAAGTGGAAAGTGATACTTCCTAACTACACTCCCACTTTCTTAGAGAAAAGTTAACAGTTCTTTGATATTTTGTATATCAAAACACCTATATTCACTTAATCATTGTTTATAGTGATAGTATTATAGGACATGCCATAATTATATGATCATTCTTGTGTTGATAGACATATGGGTTGTTTCTACTTCTTACACGCAATAACTGTAAAACGTATCTTGTACAAATATCTTGGTGTCCACTTACTGCTATAGGATAAGTTTCTAGAAGTAGAATTTTTAGATCATAAGGGTATATGTTTTCACATTACTATGTGTGGCTAGAATGGTTTTCTGAAATGTTAATAATCTCTTTTTTTTTAAATATAGTTTATCATCAAGTTGGTGTCCATGTAACACCCAGTGCTCATCCCAACAAGTGCCCTCCTCCATGCCCATCACCCATTTTCCCCTCTTCCCCACCCCCCATCAACCCTCAGTTTGTTCTCAGTATATAAGAGTCTCTTATGGTTTGCCTCCCTCCCTCTCCATTAATAATCTCTTCTTGACAATACTTTATTGATTTCTGATCAGCCTTGTATGATAAGCATACATCCATTGTCATTGGAAGTTGTTCATAGGAAGCCAAAACTTGAAATCCAAGACATTTTAAAAATTTATATACTTTGATAAAGGAAATTTCAGTGTTAACCTCACTGTTTATTTTTAGATTTATTATGTTAAATGTAGGCAGTTTAATCTTCATTTTAATTTTATGAACATTTTTAGTTTGTTGCTATTGCATTGAGATTGCAGGATAAATTAATCACTGGGGATATGCACATTTTTACTGCTTTCTTAATTTTCAGATGGCCTTATCTAACTATATATAAATTCATTTCTAGAACAATTATAGCTAAGAATTGCTAATACCTTTGTAACTTTGTGTTTGCTTTTAAGAAAGCTAGCTGTCTTGAAATGTAATTTTTAAAATTTACATGCAGAACTAACTTATCAGGCTTTTCAGTCTTACAGAGATTTTTCCCCCACCCCCTTCACCCTTAACAGAGATGGGTTAAGGTTATGTAAGTCTCTACTGTGGAAACATATATGTGTGCGTGCGTGCGCATATGAGTATTGGTGCTGTGATTGCATAAAGTTCTTTGTTTTCTCTTCATAGGTATGCATTCCTCAGCAGCAACTGAGCTGTTTGTTACTGGACCTTTGCCAACCACTGGAACACTTCCACCCTCTGCCCTCTCTGCTTATCAGCATCCCACCACCTTCAGCAATAGAAACTTTGCTACCACCTCACCTTTGGTGCTTCAGGATTCATCTTTTAACACTACATCAAATGGGATTTTAAATCCTCATGATCCTTTGTTACAAATTAAGACTTCCCAGGGAACTGTTCCAACTGCTTTGGCATTTGAGCGCCTGGGCAGTTCTGCATTAAGTAACAGCATACCACCTCAGTCTTCAACATATCGTTCAGCACAAGAGTCTGCACCCCATCTATTACAACCTCAATTTAGTTTGTTGCCTTCAGCACTTGGGGGAGCCCAGCAAACTCCTCAAGCCTACAGTTCAACCCTCTTTACTAGTTCTACTGCTTCCATTGAAAGAGCTCTTCTTCGAGAATGTAGTGTTATTAAACACCATCAGCGGCCTTCAGGTACCCAGTCTATTCAGGCACAACTGACTGGTTCACAGCATTCCTTACATAGCTATCTGTCAAATGCAAATGTGGTTAATTTTCAGGAAACAAGTAGGCAGTCATCTTTATCCTGTAGCCCAGTTGGAGATTCTACTCAGGTGAGCAATGGAGGATTACAACAGAAGACCTCCCAGGTATCAGTGGAACTTGCTAAGTCTTACTCATCTACAATTCCATCATCAGGGTTTCCTCCTTCTGCTACAAAAGTAAAAAGCTGTTCTACAAAACAACCACTAGCATCAACTAAGACCCCCAAACCTCAAAGTGTAATTCCTCCTGTGCAAACATTAAGCTATTCCAAACCTTTACATAACCAGAGTTCTGTAATATCAGGCCAAGCACAAATTTATTCTACAGCGCAGCTACCAAGCCTTTTATCAGTTAGTCAATCCCAGAATTATGGTTTAGTGCAGCCACATAATGTGCCATCTATTGTTCATTCACAGGTTTATAGGTCCAATAAAGTTGAGAAGTTGCCATCCTTATATAAAACACTGACTTTTTCTGGATCATCTCAGACTATAACTTCTGAAAATCAGACACTTAACTATTCTTCTAATCAACAAGAAGTATTGTCTTCAGTTACAAATGAGAATTACCCTGCCCAAACAAGAGATCTGTCTTCAGTTAGTCAGTCTCAAAGTTATTCATCTAGTCATTCTCAGGGTTTATCACCAGTTAGCCAGACACAGGTTAGTTATTCATCTCAGTCACAGGTGTTATCAGTTGTTAGTCCTTCAGAAAGCTATGCTTCAGGGCAGTCCCTAACATTAACAGCCCCTTCTCTTTCTTACTCTTCCGCCACTCGGGCTCAGAATTTGCCAGATTCTAGCCCATCCCAGAATTATATTCCCATGCATTCTTCCCAAAGTGCTCAGACTCAAGGGTCATCATCTCCCCAGTCCCAAAAGTTTTTGCCTTCTACTCCGTCATCATCTTTTGCATCCTCTACTCACTGTCAGACATTACAGAATAACATACCTTCACCTGATCCAAAGTCTTATGCTGAGAGAAAACTTGACTCAAATGTGTATACATCTTCAAAGCAAGAAGAGGATTTTCCAATGCAAGAGCTACAGGTATTGCAGCCCCAAGTGTCTCTTGAGTCATCAACCCAAAGGCTGTCAGATGGAGAAATTAATGTTCAAGAATCGGCTTATAAGGTGTCAAAGGCAGATGACAGGTATTCTCAAAGTGTAATTAGAAGTAATTCTCGTCTTGAAGATCAGGTTGTTGGGATTGCTCTACAAGGGCCAAAAAAGGAAGAAAGCATGGTTGGTTCAGTGACACAGCTCACCCAACAAATTGGCCAAGTAAGTGCAGCAACCCTTGATATTAAGAAGGCAGCTAATTTAATGCAAACTCCACAAATAAGGTTGAATACTAAAGACCTCAACCCGCAGCATTCTCTTATACATAAAGTACATGAAGCCAAGGTCCAGGAGCAACATGATCAAATAATTAATGCCTCATCTCAGATTCAAATTCCAAATCATACTTTAGGGCATGGCCATCAGGCATCTCTTCCTAATACACAGGTCCTTTTAGATTCTGCATGTGATTTGCAAATTCTTCAGCAGTCAATACTGCAGGCAGGTTTAGGACAAGTAAAGGCATCTTTACAAGTACAGCGTGTTCAAAGTCCTCAACATATAGTACATCCTTTCCTTCAAATGGACGGTCATATTATTCAGAGCAATGGTGACCATTCTCAACAGCAGCTCCATCCTCAAACTTCTGAAATTATGAAAATGGACCTCTCTGAGTCTTCAAAACCATTACAACAACATCTAACAACAAAGGGCCATTTTACTGAAACAAATCAACATGATTCAAAGAATCATTTTGTTTCTCTTGGATCAATATGTTTCCCAGAGGCAATGCTGCTCAGTGATGAGAGAAATATTTTGTCCAATGTAGATGACATATTAGCAGCTACAGCAGCAGCTTGTGGGGTTACTCCTTCTGATTTTTCCAAGTCAACTTCAAATGAAACCATTCCAGCAGTTGAAGATGGTGACTCTAAATCTCATTTTCAGCAGTCATTAGATGTTGGGCATGTGACTTCAGATTTTAACTCTGTGACAGCTGCAGTAGGAAAGCCACAGAATATAAATGATATTTCCTTAAATGGAAGTCAGGTTGCCGTGAACCTTTCACCAGTACCAACCCTCCAGTCAAAAATGACTCTTGATCAACAGCATATTGAAACTGGTCAAAATAAAGCATCTAAAGTAATTTCACCTGTGGTTGGACCAAGTCATGATGCCCAGGAGCAAAATTCTGGGTCATTCAAGAAACAGTCTGCTACCAATCATGAATCTGAAGAAGATAGTGAAGTTCCTATGGATAGTACATTAAATCATAACAGAAGTCAAGAGTTTGTTTCTACTAGAAGTGGAGAAAGTGCTACATCTGAGAGTGAGCTCACCACTGATGACAGCAGTGTGTCGGTGAACCCAACTAGAAGTGCACTTGCACTGTTGGCCATGGCCCAACCTGGGGAGGCCATTGGTATCAAGATTGAAGAAGAAAATCAAGATTTAATGCATTTTAACCTTCAGAAGAAAAAAACTGGAAAGGGGCAAACAAAAGAGGAAAACGGCAGTAATCCGAAACATCTGAAAAGACCAGCCCAGAGCAAACGCCAGAATCCAAGGGGAACAGATGTGTATCTGCCATATACCCCTCCTTCCTCAGAAAGCTGCCATGATGGTTATCAGCATCAAGAAAAAATGAGACAGAAGATCAAAGAAGTAGAGGAAAAACAGCCGGAAGTCAAAACAGGATTTATTGCTTCTTTCTTAGATTTTCTGAAATCTGGGCCCAAGCAACAATTTTCCACTCTTGCTGTACGAATGCCTAACAGAACTAGACGACCAGGGACCCAGACTGTTCGTACATTTTGTCCCCCATCACTTCCAAAGACTTCTTCTGCAACACCCACACCTTCAATGTCTGAAATTGGGGATAATAGTCCATCAGAAAAAGTTGATAATGAACTTAAAACCTTGGAACATTTATCTTCATTTTCTTCTGATGAAGAAGATCCTGGAGTATGCGGTCATGATATTTATAAAAGCGCCTCTACTACCTTAACTACTTTGGATGCTACTTCTGATAAAAAGAAGAAAGCAGGTAAAGTTTTAAATTTTGCTTTCAAAAAAAATAATAAATTTTGCTTTCATAATTATGGCTTTCCACTATTATTTTTATGGTGATAAATTGGGTTTTAAGCTTTCTTAGCTTGAAGCAGGTCTGCAAATAAATTTTCAGAACAAAATGAATAGGCAGGTATTTTAGGTACTTATTTTTTTTAATGTTCCTTCCCTGTAGGAAAGTTTTGGGGTTTATGTTGAGAACTTCTGGGTTTTCTTGGCATTTTACCACATGATACATAATTTACATAGTATGTATCCAGGGTTCTCTAATCTGAGACATCTTGAGGTGGGTTATGGGCATGAGGCATTTGTATTAGGGGCCCTGTTGTAGTATAAACTGGCATATTTTCTTGGTATGTCAATTTTACATGAAGACTAACATTTTGCTGTTAAACATTATGTGTCCCAGGCACATTAAGATAAAATTAAAAATTTTTTGTGTTGGCTTCAGACTATGCCAACCCAAATCTTTGGGTGTCCATTTCACTTTATTCTGTAGTTAAGAGAACATTTGGAGGAACTGTATTAAGTACTGCCTCATGTGAACTATTTTAAGGAACATGCTAAAGAAAAATACTTAATATAGTAGCCACCCCCTCTGCACTAGAAACTAGTAGCAATGTTGTGAGATCTGCATTGTCATCTCCAATGTCAGATGATACAACCACAAGTGAATGAGTTGTGCAGGTCCATACAACTAGTAAGTGACAAAGCTGGGGTCTGCACTCAGCTTTGTCTGACTGTAGAGCCTCTGTTCCTGCCTAGCTCTTTTGTATAAAGTGGTGCTTTGAAAGTTAAACTCTGTTTTGTGATGTACCTTATTAGTTTCTCTCTGCTCTTGAGACTACTTTTAACTGCTGAAGTAATCTGAAACAATCTATATTCCAAATAATCTGGTATCATAAACATCTGCTAATTCATTTCTAAAGAATGCACGTTTTGTTATACAGAGAAATCAGTATAATAGAACATCAATGAGAGCCAAAGACATTATGGACATAGCTAATTCTAGCAAGATTTTATACTCCTTTTCCCCCAATTCAGAGTGCTTTGCAATTGCTGTTATATTCCCTTTCCATTTGTACAACAATGCTTTTATAATTTTTGTTCTAAAATAGGAATCTCGGGACAGCTGGGTAGTTCAGTTGGTTAGGTGTCCGACCTTTGATTTCAGGTCAGGTCATGATCCCAAGGTTGTTGGATCGAACCCCGAGTCAGTGCAGAGCCTGCTTGGGATTTTTTTCTCCTCCTCTCTCAGCCCCATCCCTGCTCGCTCGCTCGCTCACTCTCTCTCTCTCTCTCTCTCTCTCTCACAATAAATAAACTTAAAAAAAAAAATAAAAGGTCCAGCACTAAGAGGGCCCTTTCGTTTAAAACAATAAATAAAAATAAAATCTGAATCAAATACGAAAAATGAATATAAACCAAATCTGAAAATGTGAATAAAATAACCATAGTTTCTTCCAGACAAGTGTTTTTGTCTCATTTGTAGTTAAAATCATCAGCATCAACCCAATTCTTACTGTTAAGTCTTTAAAGTTCTCTCATTACCATCCCTACTGCCTCCTCATATGTAAGAACTCATCATCTTTTGCCTCTCATTAGAATACTTTGCATCAATAAAATACTTCTCCGTGTTTCAGGGGAAAAACATTAAAATAATATGTAAAAATTCTCCCTTTCCATATTTTAGTTCTTGTTCTACTCTTTCTACTTTTCCTCTTCTGTAACAACTGAATTTCTCCTTGTTCCTTGGACCTGTAAGCCCCTTTCACGGTTTTCTTTGATCAGGTTTGTCTAACTAGAATGCCTTCCTCTCAATTTTTTCAGCCTAAGACATTTCATTATCTTTGAAGACCATCTTCCAAGTCAGTTTATGGAAGTTACTCTAGGCAGAAATAATTCTCACATTCTCAATTCCAACAGCCCTCAAATATCTCCAAAGGGCAAATATAAATTTAAATTGCAGTGAGTGGGCGCCTGGGTGGCTAAGCCGAAGTCTGACACTTAACCCACTGAGCCGCCCAGGTGCCCCAACATTTCTGTGTTTAATGAAAGCATTGAGTGTGGACATCCTGAACATGTTCTTGATCTTTGGGAGAAGAAAAATATCAAACTTTTGCCACTAAGTACTAGGTTCACTATAGGTTTTTTGTAGATGTCTCATCACATTAAAGAAGTTCCTTACATGACCTAGTTTGCTAGGAGTTTTTATAATGAATGGAAGTTGAATTTTTGTCAAATGTTTTTTCTTCGTTTGTTGAAATGATCATGTAGTTTTCTTATTTAGTCTTTCAATATGGTGAATTACATTGACTGATTTTCAAATATATTCATGGCCTTGCATTCCCAAGATAAACCCCAGCAACTGTGATATATTATCTTACTTATACATCGATGGATTCAATTTTCTAATTTTTTTGTATCCAGGTTTGCAGTAGATATTGGTCTGTAGTTTTCCTTTTATAATTCCTTTGTTTGGTGTTGGTATCTGGTTATTGCTGACCTCATAAATGAGTTGGGGATTGTTCCCTTCTCTGTTTTGTGCAAGAGGTTGGGTAGTACTCTTTGCAACAAATGTTTGAATTTTTTAGTGAAGCCATTTGAACCTGGAGTTTTCTTTGTCAGAAAGTTTTTGTTTTACTGTGAATTCAGTTTCTTTGATACAGAACTATTCACCTTGTCTGTTTCTTCTTGACTGTGTTTTGGTAGTTTGTATCTTTGAAGGGATTGGTCTGTTTTAATTGAGTTGTCAAATTTATGGGTGTAGAGTTGTTAGTATTTCCTCCTGTTGGTAATTTATGTCTTCTCCCTTTTTGTCTTGGTCTGAATAGAAGTTTATTAATCTTATTGATTCTTTTTTCTCCTTTATTGACAATTTCATTGATTTTTGTTGTTCTCATTATTTCCTTTTTTCTGCTTGATTTAGGTTTATTATACCCTATTTTTAGGGTTTTCTTGTGGTAGAAGTCTAAATTGTTCACTTGAGACCCCTCTTCTTTTCTGCTATATGCATTTTAATATTATAGACCTCTCTCTAAGCCCTGCTTTAGCTATGTCCCACAAATTTTATTTTTATTGTTTATTTTTTTATTCTGTGCAGTCTCTCAAAAAAAAATAAACATTAAAAAAAACTTTAAGAACACATTATTTAAACTTTTAGTATTTCATTTTTAAATTTATCTCTGCTTTTTCTGGCTGTATCTTTCTGTACTGTGCTTCTCGTGGTTGACCTAATGATTACCATCCACTTAGAATTAATATTTTTATGATTCCAGGGCACCTGGATGGAAGGTTGAGCATTCAACTCTTGATTTCAGCTCAGGTCATGGTCTCAGAGTTGGTGGGTTCAAGCCCTACGTTGGGCCTTGCCCTAACAGTGCCGAGCCTGTTTAGGATTCTCTCTGCCCCTCCCCAACCTGCACTGTCTTTCTCTCAAAATAAAAAAATAAACATTTTAAGACCGTATTTTTATGATTTCAAATATGTCAAAATCCTAATGACCATTCAGATCTCTTTACCTTGTCCTTATGTACACACATATTTGGCATATATATTGCATCTATTTACATATATTGAAAACTCTATTAGAGGGTCTGCCTTCAACAATCAAATTCAAGTACATTTTAAATAACTTAGGAGAAAGAAAGCCTATTATATTTACTCAGATATTTATAATTTCTGTTGTAGTTCCTTTATTTCTGATGTTCCAAGTTTTACCCTCTGGTATCATTTGCTTCCCATCAGCCCAAAGATTACTTTTTCTTTTTCTTTGGTTTTCAGCAATGTAATTATTTATCTGGATAGGCCTTATCCTGTTTGGAATTCACTGAGCTTCTTGAATCTGTAAAATGTATGTCTTACAAAATTTGAGAAGTTTGGGGACATTTTTTTTTCTGTACCAATCTCTATTCTCCTTCTAGGATTCCAGTGACACAAATGTAAAACGTTTTGATATTGTTCCTGGGGTCCTGTTCATTTTTTTCAATCTTCTTTTCCTCTCCATTCTTCAGATTGTATAATTTCTTATAGTTCATTGATTTTTTCGGCCTTCTCAATTTTATCGATCCCATCCAGTGAATTGTTTAGGTCTTATATTTTTTTCAATTATAAAATTTGCTTTTTTGTTCTTTTTTATAGTTTCTATTTCTTTGCTGAGAGTTTGCATATTTTCATTCATTTTAATGTAATTTGTATTTTTAGTGTTCATTCATCTTGAGAGAGAGAAAGTGTGAGTGAGGGAAGAGCAGAGAGAGAGTGAGGAAGAGAGAATCCCAAGCAGGCAGCATGCTCCACCATATGGAGCTCAACATGGGGCTCAATCTCATGACTCTGCAATCGATCATGACCTGAGCTGAAGAGTTGGACCCTCAGCCGACTTGAGCGAACCACTCAGGCACCCCTACAAAAATGTTTTTTAATTAACAATATGTGTTGAATTTTGTCAGATGCTCTTTTGAGCTTCTGATAAATCTGCCTCTCTCTTCCCACATTAATCTATTATTTGATTTCTTAATGTTGAACCTTTTTAAGAAAATTTCTACCAGGGGCCTGGATGGCTCAGTCAGTTGAGCATCTGACTTCGGTTCAGGTCATGATCTCACAGTTGGTGGATTCGAGCCCCGCGTCCGGCTCTGTGCTAACAGCTAGCTCAGAGCCTGGAGCCTGCTTCAGATTTTGTACCTCCCTCTCTTTCTGACCCTCCCCTGCTCATGCTCTCTCTGTCTCTCAAAATTAAATAAAAAACATTTAAAAAATTTTAAAAAAACATTTCTACCATAAACTCTGCTTGGTCATTCTGATTTATTTTACTCCATTGCAAGATTTAAGTTGCTAGTGTTTTTTTTTTTTTAGGATTCTTATACTTAAATTCATAAATGAGATCAATGCTTATACCGGTTTTATAAGTTTATAAAAAAATATTTTTGAGAGAGAGACAGAGCGTGAGTGGGGGAGGGGCAGAAAGAGAGGAAGACACAGACCTCAAGCAGGCTCCAGGTTCTGTGATCTAAGCATAGAGCCTGATGTGGGGCTCAAGCTGTGAGATCAAACTCAGGAACTGTGAGATTATGAACTGAGCTGAAGTTGGATGCTTAACCAGCAGAGTCACCCAGGCACTTCTATGCTTATAGTGGTTTTTTTGCCTTAAATCTTTTTGTTGTTGTAGTTTTTTGTTTTTGTGTTTTTGTGTTTTTGTCTTAATGTTCACTTTTATAGTTAGGAATATGCTGGTCTTAAACATTGAATTGGGAAAATTGTTATATTTATCTAAGCTTTGAAAATGTTTACCTACCACATATAATAAAGGTTGGTAAAACTTTGTAAGACTATATCTGAGACTTTCCAGTTTTTTCTTGAGGTATCTGTCAGGATCAATTTTTTTTTAAAGCTATGGTATTTGATAAAATCAAATCAGAAATCAAAATGATTTGGTAAAATCATCCTTTTCATTTAGATTTTTTAATCTGTTGTTATAAAGTTGCACATAGCAGTCTCGTCTGTTTCTGTAGTTCTGTTCTCTTTCTTGCTACAAATGTGTTTGAATCTTTTTCCTTATTCTGTAAAAGGTTTACTTATTTAATGGTTCTTTTCAAAGAACCAGTGTACTTTTTTTTATTCCTGTTTTCATTTTTTTTACTCACTTTTTCTTAATTTCTTTACTTAGTTGTATTTCCCTATCTTTCCTGGGTTCGATTTAATATTCTCTCTCTGGGTTCTTGAGTTTAATACTTAATTATTTTTGTATGTATATTCTTGCTTTCTAATGAGTAGCATTAAAGTGTAAGATTTCTTCCTTGCAACACACTCCAGCTCTATGCCTCTGGATGCTCTCACTCATTTCTAAATGGTTTGTCATTTCAGTCTTAATTTTTTTTAAACCAAGTTTTTAAGATTAGTGTGTTTTTGCCTATTTCCTAGTAGGTTTCTATTTTTGTTATTGGTGGTGGTATTCATTTATTACTAATTTGTGGTCCTACTGTATTTAATGCTTCAATAATCCTTGCTTTTGGATATTTATGAAAATTTTGCTAGTGGCTTGGTCAATAGTCATTTTTTTGGTAAATAATCCATGAATACTATGTGGTATAGATTATATTTGGTAATATAATATATTATATAATCCAAATTATATTCAAATTTTTAAAATCTCTTTATTTTTTGTTTAATGTAATAAATGACATTAGGTTATATAAGAAAATGTATATATGTTGAACATAAATGTCAGGTCTAGACTTTGCCTTGAACTATCCCAGCAAACATAAAAGGGGTGATAGACAGATGAAAGAAGTATACCAAAATGTTTGTAGTTGTTATAACTGGGTTATGGTATTTGAGGGTTTGTGTTTTCTACTTCTTTGTATGTTTGAAATTTTGAATAATAAACAGTTTTTTAAATCCTCCCTATCCTTATTTGTTTTTAGATTGCTTGATCTGTTGATTCCTGAAAAAGGTGTGTTAAAGTTTCCAACTATGATTATTTCTCTAATACTGTTTACTTGATATGTTTCGAACCCATGTGATCGGGTACATAAAATTGTACTAAGTTAAATATCGCTTTCATAAAATCTCTTTTTCCCATTTAACTTCCCATTTCTGTTTTTAATATTTCCATATGAATTTTATTATTGCTGTTTTGGTATATTTTTTCTTATCTATTTCTTTCTTTCAAAACATTTTGTCTTGTGAAATGTAACTCACATATGGGAATAAATATGAGACATGTAAGATAAATACAAGTAAAATTTCTATAAATATGAAAATATAGACATCACTTAAGCCATATTCCCTGACCAAAATGCAGTAATTTATAAATAGTAGTAGAAAGGAAAAAAGAAAGGAACAAAGAAATAAAACTAAGTTTTTATTTTTAAAACTTCCAAATAACTTCTCCTAAATAACTCATGGCTTTAAAAAGAAACCAAAATTGAAATGACAAACCACTTTAGAAAGGACAGTGGAGCATTACATTTCAAAACCAATGAGATGTGCCAAAAGTGTGGAGCAAAGAATAAAATTTAAGGTGTTAAATACTACTCACTAGAGAACAAGAAAGTACAAAATTTGAATATTATATTAATTTTTTAATGTTTATAATTTTTAGAGAGACCGAGCACAAGTGGGGGAGGGGCAGAGAGAGAGAGGGAGAGAGAATCTGAAGCAGGCTCCAGGCTCGACCCAAGCTGCCAGCACAGAGCCTGATGCAGGGCTCAAACCCACAAACTATGAGATCATGACCTGAGCCGAAGACAGACGCTCAACCAACTGAGTCACCCAGGTGTCCCAAAATTGAATATTATATATTAGACTCAACTCACAACCTCTAGAACTAAACACTGAGTTGGAAGTGGTAATCGCTTCCCTGCTTTTCTTTTGTAATTTTACCACCTGTATATGCATCCCTAAATACCATACCTTTTTTTGGAAGTATAGTTGACATACGATGTTATATTTGTTTCTATTACACAGCTTATTGGTTCAGCAATTCATACATTTCTCAATCTGTCATCATACACCATTATTACAATATTATAGACTCTATTCCTTCTGCTGTTTTTTTCATCTTCATTACTTATTTTATAACTGGAAATATGTACTCCTTAATGTATGTACCTTTTATCTGTATTATGCAGTAGCATTTGAACACTATTCTTAGCTTTGGCCTTTTTTTGTTGTTTTTCAATGTTTTTAATGTTTATTTTTGAGAGAGAGACAGAGTGCAAGTGGTGGAGGGGTAGAGAGAAGGAGACACAGAATCTGAAGCAGGCTTCAGGCTGTGAGCTGTCAGCACAGAGCCCCACTTGGGGCTCAAACTCATGAACTATGAGATCATGACCTGAGCAGATCAAGACCTGAGCTGAAGTTTGACACTCACTGACTGAGCCACCCAGGTGCCCCAGCCTTGGCTTGTTTTAAAGCTTCATAAAAAGGGCATCATAGAGTATTGATAGATGTTTCCCTATACTAATTTGAAAGTTATACATTCTTTTTTATTTTGATTAAAATTTTTTTTTTACATTTATTTTTGAGAGACAGAACATGAACAGGGGAGGGGCAGAGAGAGAAAGAGACACAGAATCTGAAGCAGGCTTCAGGCTCTGAGCTAACGGCCAGCACAGAGCCCGATGTAGAGCTCAACCCCACAAACTGTGAGATCATGACCTGAACCGAAGTCAGACACTCAACCGACTGAGCCACCTAGGTGCCCCTAAAAATAATTTTTTTTAGTGTTTATTTTTTTGAGAGAAAGAGAGAGACAGAGTGCGAGCGGGGGAGAGGCAGAGAGGGAGACACAGAATCGGAAGCAGGATCCAGGCTCGGGGCTTGAACTCATGAACCATGAGGTCATGACCTGAGCCAAAGCCAGCCATTTAATGGACTGAGCCACCAAGGAGCCCCAGTTATACATTCTTTTAAAAGAAATATTTGCTTAGCTTTTTATTATGGACTTTTTTTCTTTAAGTTTATTTTCTTATATGTTTATTTTGAGAGAGAGACAGAAAGGGCACAGGGTGGTGGGGAGTGGCAGAGGGAGAGAGGATCCCAAGCCCTGTTGCAAGGCTTAATATTATGAACTGTGAGATCCTGACCTAAACCAAAATGAAGAGTCAGACAGTTAACTAACTGAGCTATCCAGATGCCCCTAAAATTTATTTTGTGAGACAGAGAGAGAGAGAGAGGATCCCAAGCAGGCTCCACACTGTCAATACAGATCCTGAAGTGGGGCTCCATCCTATCAACCTTGAGGTCATGACCTGACCCAAAATCAAGTGTCAGATGCTCAACCCACTGAGCCGATCAGACGCCCTTGGACATTTTCAAATATAAACAAAGAGGAGTATAATTAAACCAATTTATGTATCACTTAGGGTTTTTTTAAGTTTTTTTCAGTGTTTATTTTTCTTGAGAGAGAGAGAGCCCATGTGCATGAGCAGGGGAGAGGCAGAGAGAGGCGGGTACCTAGGATCCAGAGTGGGCTCTGTGCTGACAGCAGCAAGTCCGGTGCGGGACTTGAACTCAAACAGTGAGATCATGACCTGAGCCGAAGTTGGATGCTTAACCAACTGAGCCACCCAGGTGCCCCATCACTCAGTTTTAATAGTCATTGATATGTGGTCAGTCTTGTCTCATTCCTCTATTTAACTACCTTCCCAAACCCTGATTATTTTGATGAAATATTTCTGTTCTTTTCCTGGTTATAATAGGAATTACAGTATGTAGTCTTTGCTTCTCAAAATCTGTTAATATCTTTCTCTCCTCCTGGATGAGAATAGTCTTGAACACTAGAACTCTTTCAGCAATATGCAGTTTTCAGAAGGGAAGCTTTGTACTTTTTTTTCTTCAAATTTTTTAATATTTGTTTTTTGAGAGAGAGAGAGAACAAGCCCAGGTGGGAGAGGGGCAGAGAGAAAGGGAGACAGAATCCAAAGTGGGCTCTAGGCTCTGAGCTGTCAGCACAGAGCCCAACGCGGGTCTTGAACTCCCGAACTGTGAGATCACGATCTGAACTAAAGTCAGACACTTGACCGACTTAGCCACCCAGCCTCCTGACCTTTGCACTTTTCTAAAATTTATTTCCAAATATTTTCTTTCTGATGCTATTATAAATGGAATAATATTTCTGAATTTTTTCCCTAAGTTTATTTATTTTTTTTGAGAGTGTGCTCGTGTGAATAGTGGAGAGGCAGAAGAGAATCCCAAGCAGGCTCCATGCTGTCAGCTCAGAGCCCCACATGGAGCTTGATCTCACAAACCATGAGATCTTGAGCCAAAATCAAGAGTGGGATACCTAACCAACTGAGCCTCCGCAGCACCCCCTGAATTCATTTTTGGATAGTTCATTGCAAGTATATATAGAAATTCATTTGGAGGTGCTTGGCTGGCTCAGTTGGTAGAATATGTGACTCTTGATTTTGGGGTTGTGAGTTCAAGCCCCACGTTGGGCATAGAGCTTACTTTAAAAAAAATATCATTGATTTTTACATGTTGATCTTATATTCTGAGAACTTGCTGAACTTATTTGTTAACTCAGATTCTTAAGAGATTTCTTTGGATTTTCTAGATGCAAGATCATGTCATCTGCAAATAGAGATTGTTCTATTTCTTCAGACATCTTTCTTAGGGTAAAGCATCTATCTAGTTTTTTACCATTAAGTATGATGCCAGCTTTTGGTTTTTTGTAGATGCCCGTAATCAGGTTGAAGTTCCCTCCTATGTTTAGCTTGTTGAGTATTTTTATCACAAAAGTGTTTAAATTCATGATGCTGAATTTTGCCAAGTGCTTTGGTTTTGTCTTTTGTTATATTAATATAATGATTGATGGATCTTCAGATGTTGGACATGATGTATAATTCTTTTTACATGTTGGTTGATTTTCTCATATTATGTTTAAGATTTTTGTGTTTATATTCATGAGGGATCCTATGTTTTTTGTGTGTGATGTTTTGTTTGATTTAGGTATTGGAATAATCCTGGCTCTATAAAATGAAGTGGGAAGTGTTTCCTCCTATTTTTTTGGTTTATGATGGATTGATACTAATTCTTACTTAACTTAAAGTTGGTAGAATCTATTTGTGAGCCCGTTTGGGCCTGTACTTATCTTTGTTGGATGCTTTTTAACATTTTTTATTCTCCCTACTTGTTGGTCTGTTCAGATGTTCTATTTCTTCTTGAATCCTTTTTAGTAGTTTTCATTTTTCTAGGAATTTCGTCTTTATTAGCATGCAATTTTTCATGTTATTTTATAATCCTCCTTATTTCTATAGTTCTTAGAGCTTTTTCAAAGTATTTTGGGGTATTGTATTCCCTTTCCACATCCAATTGGCTTTTCTTCTTTTAGGAATTCTTTACAGCTTTGGTTAGCTGACCCTTCTTATCTTACATCCCTTTTGTGTCTCTTTTCTTCTAAATTTTTTTAATGTTTATTTATTTTTGAGAGAGAGAGAGAGAGACAAAGAACGATCAGAGGAGGGACAGAAAGTGGGAGACACAGAATCCAAAGCATGCTCCAGGCTCTAAGCTGTCAGCACAGAGCCCAAAGCGGGGCTCAAACCCACAAACCACCAGATCATGACCTGAGCCGAAGTTGGACCCTTAACCGAAGTTGGACCCTTAACCGACTGAGCCACCCCGTGCCCCTCCCCTCTGTTCTTAAAATAGCTTTGTGCTACTTAATGGACTTAGGGGTAAGTGTAGGTTGATGGAGGCTCTCAGTCTGATTGTCACCTAGATTAATTCTATCACTTTGTTTCTTGAAAACTTACAGCCATATTTTAATTTCTTACTGTAGTGTTCATTGTTTCAAACAGTTCGGTGTTAAAAATAATCAAGTCTTTCTTTTTAAACTGTTCAGATTTTACTCTAAACAAGTAAATATTTATTTGTATTACTGATTTGCATTTGCTTGATCTAGTTTCAGAAGCCCTGCGGGTGGCAACTACTAGCCCAACTGCCAATACTACTGGTACTGCCACTCCTTCCTCTACCACTGTGGGTGCAGTTAAGCAAGAACCTCCCTGCTCTACTTCATCTGCAATAAGTACCCTGGAAAATACAAACGCTACAGAACCCCCAAAGCCCTGTGAGCTTGACAGTCTTCCTTCAGACCAGTTTGCAAAAGGACAGGACACTGTCGCCATAGAAGGTTTTACAGATGAGGAGAACACAGAAAGTGGAGGAGAAGGCCAATACAGAGAGCGTGATGAATTTGTGGTAAAAATAGAAGACATAGAGACTTTTAAGGTGATTTAAATGTTCACTGGTGTAAAGGTCTTATTTGATGGGCGTGTCCTATAGTAAGATTCATAATGACTAATAGTGCCTCTAGCTTAAATTGCAAGAAGTTATATTTTTATAGTTATTCTGTTTTAATTGCTGGATAATAAAATCAAACTAGCAAATGTCAGATATTTTGAAAAAGAAAACAGTTTAAAATAATTTTGACTTTTTGAGTATGTAAAATTTCTGACTAGTCAGTATGCTGCATTTAGGTACTAGTAATTAGAGCAGTTTTGATATGTTAATGTTTTTCAAGGCTCCCAACTCGTATTGTCAGGGGGCTGGAGAAAAAGGTTATTTTCTTTTTAATTTAAAACTTTAAAGAAAATAACAGGAATATAATGTAAACACAGAACTGACTTATTTTCACAATTTCAAGTTGTAGAACCATAGGTAGAATGATGAATTTCATACCTGACAATTTTAGCTATGCTTAGGATAATGTATTTTTTGGGTTTTTGTTTCCTTGCTTTTGATTCTATTTTTTAATTGTGGTGGAGAGGAATGACATTAGGTGTATAATGAGGAATATAATAGTAACATTCAAATTGTGTATATGCCTTCCATTCACAATTAACTACTATTAATATTTTGGCATATTTGTTCTGGTCTTTTTGAATACATACATACTTTTATAGAATTGCACAAATAATGTATCAAAATATCATTAGGGGAAAACTTTCCAGTAGTTCTACAAAAAAGTAAGGGATTAGGGTGCATGTTGGTGTCCTCCATATTTCTGGAAGAATTTTAGCAGAGATTGAATAGCCAGGTTATAAAAATTACTGCAAAAGTTCAGCTAGGTTAAAAAAAATAGCTACATAGGTTATTCATTTTCCTTTAGTTCTAAGATTCTATAAATCTAGAATATATTGCCAGTTTTTTAAAATGTAATTGATTCCACATATTACAGGAGGCTTTAAAAACAGGAAAAGAACCCCCAGCTATTTGGAAAGTACAGAAAGCTTTATTACAGAAGTTTGTTCCTGAAATTCGAGATGGACAAAGAGAATTTGCTGCTACAAATAGTGTAAGTAAAATGCACAGAGCCTGATGCAGGGCTCTAACTCAAGAGCTGTGAGATCATGACCTGAGCCAAAGTCAGATGCTTAACCAACTGAGCCATTGAGGACCCCTAAATTTTTTTAATGTTTATTTTTGAGAAAGACAGAGACAGAGTATGAGTGGGAGAGAGACATAAAGGAGGAGGCACAGAATCTGAAGCAGGCTCCCAGCCATGAGCCGTCAGCACAGAGCATAACACAGGGCTGAAATCTTGAGATTATGACCTGAGCTGAATTTGAACACTTAACCAACTGAGCCACCCAGGTGCCCCTAAATTAAATGTATTTTATATTGAGCATTTCTGATATAAAATTTGATAATATGATATTCTGATAGTCTGATTTTAAAATAAAATCAATATGTAAATACCAGTTTTTAAAAATTAAGTCACTTAATACATGTATAACCTTTTTTTTAATTTTTTTTTTTTTTTAATTTTTTTTTTGTTTTATTTATTTTTGATACTGAGAGAGACAGAGCATGAGAGGGGGAGGGGCAGAGAGAGAAGGAGGCACAGAGCCCAATGCGGGGCTCGAACCCACGACCGTGAGATCTGACCTGAGCCGAAGCCAGAGGCTTAACCGACTGAGCCGCCCAGGCGCCCCATGTATAACCTTTTTAAAAAGATGAATTAGTTATTATCTATAAAAAGCTCATATGGAATCAGGGGTTACTATATTGATTATTCTGCCAATCAAACATCCTGATTTACCAGAAGACTTACAGAAGTGTTTCTTTTGTACTTAATGTAGCTATTTAACAGCATTGAGTAAGTAAGCATCTGATGATTAGCCAAATTAAGTTGCTTCTACATAAGGGCTTGCAGTCCAGAGTAAGACTGAGATCATTTTTATTGAGGGTGAAAAGTAGCTTGGCCAGAGCTGCGTTTTGAAAAATTTAAAGTATACTAATGTAATAGTCAAGCCAACAAATATTTTATGTACAGAATGTATAAGTATGTAATTCAGAGTGTTTCTTTCCTTAGTACCTTGGGTATTTTGGAGATGCAAAGAGTAAATACAAAAAGATATATGTGAAGTTTATTGAAAACACAAACAAAAAGGAATATGTCAGAGTGTGTTCCAAAAAGCCAAGAAGTAAGCCTTCACAAACTCTCAGGTATTTATGTTCATATGTAATATATATATGAAAGGCTTATTTTTGACAATGTCTTTTGTTTCAAGTTAATTTTATTTTGGTAATCTCTACATCCTGCGTGGGGCTTGAACCTGGAATCCCAAGATCAAGAGTCTCATGCTCTTTTGACCAAACCAGCCAGACACTTCGGCCATGTGTTTTGTTTTGGGTTTTTTTTTTTTTTCGGTTTTAATTTGTTTTTAATTTTTGAGAAGAGAGAGCAAGAGAGTACGAGTTGGGGGAGAGAAGCAGAGGGAGGGAGAGAGAGAGAATGAATCTTCAGTAGGCTCCACATTCAGTGTGGATCCCACGACCCTAGAATCACAACCCAAGCCAAAATCAAGAATCAGACACTCAATCAACTGAGCCACCCAAGCATCTGCTCCCACCCATAATGTCTTATACAAATAATCACATCAGTTAAAGAGCCTTTTTTTCATTATATACAAGTTTAAAAATTCACTGTCTGCTCTAATAAGTGATTCTTTTTGAAGTAATGAGACAGGAGCTATAAAGCTCATGACTATGTGTGGTGGGATAGGCACTCTTTTCTTTCCCAGGATCCTTTTGGTGTCACCCTAATGTAGTGGGGGGAAATGGATTTAGAGTCAGAAAGTTTGAGTCCTGCTTTTTGTGACCGAGAATAACAAAATCTTTTTGAAGCCCCTTTTTTAATCCATAAATGAAAATGACAATAGAGTATCAAATATAAAATGAAATAAATTTTGAGAAAAACCTCTTAAGACCTACACATTACCAGGCAAGTATACAGTAGAATTATTATACATTAGTGTGATTCCGAGTTGTCTGGAACATGAGTTTGGAAGACAACTGATCTAGCCATCTTCCTGTGATCTGTATATTCTAGATATTCTCAATCTAGTGCTAGTAAGGGCTAGTTTGATTAGGGTTCCAACTTACTGGAAGCAGCGCACCTTTTTTTTTTTTAAACATTTATTTATTTTTGAGAGACAGAGACAGAGCACAAGTTGGGGAGGGGCAGAGAGAGAGAGGGACACACAGAATCCCAAGCAGTCTCCAGGCTCTGAGCTGTCAGCACAGAGCCCGACGCGGGGCTCGAACCCATGAACTGTGAGATTATGACCTGAGCCGAAGTTGGACGCTCAACCAACTGAGCCACCCAGGTGCCCCAGCACACCTTATTCTTATGATGGAATTTTATCCACTCAAATCTTCAGAACTAACATGGAATCTTGAGGGGACAGATGTAGTTGGTCTCCACATCAGAACTTGCTACCACAAGAATCTGTGAGGGTTTCAGATGGCCAGAGCTACATATGACTATCAAGGGTTCATCATGCATTACTTCCCAAAGCCCTCTGATCACCTGTTGTGTAACCTCATCCTCAGGAAAATGAGTTCATAAAGGGAGAAAAGGAATGAAGAGAGAGAAATAGGGATTAAACTAATAGTCTTTTATTAACTGAATATTGAATGTCAGTGGTTAGAGGGTATTTGAAGAGACTTTGCGGGGGACGGGAATCATCATTGGAGATGTATGGAACTTGAGCTTTATTTTGGAGGTGTTGGTGAGGTAATTATACTTTTCTTCACTAGTGTTATTTATTTTTGGTCTAATTGATTTTAATTTGACAAGATTGCAGGTATTAATGAAGTTTGTTTGTAACATTGCAGAACTGTTCAGGCTAAGCCAAGTAGTAGCAGTAAAACTTCTGATCCTCCAACGCCAAAAACTGCAACTACAAAAGCCCCTTCCGTGAAACCCAAAGTTAAACAGCTGAAAGTAAAGGCTGAGCCACCACCAAAGAAGCGGAAGAAATGGAAAGAAGAGTTTTCGTCATCCCAATCTGACTCCTCTCCTGAGATCCATTCTAATAGTAGTGATGATGAGGGTAAGTTCTCTAAGAAGTGAATACCTTGATAACTTTAGATTATCTACATGAACAGAAGCAGTGATGGTCACAATTCAAAATTATTTTATTTCTCAGGGGATTTACCTACCTAATTAAGTTCTGCCTCAGCTTTTATACAAATACATTTAAAAATAAATACATATATACATATAAAAGTTCACATTTCTTGAACACTAATTGAAAGGGGTGGAAGAGGAGGACACATGAGAAATTCAGGTTGAATGTAAATGATTAATTGTATTTTGGGATGCTGTTGAGGTTGATGACCTCCCTCTCTGCCCGCTCCCCCCCCAGTAAAATGAAAAAAGTATTTAAAAATTTTTTTAAAGATTAAAAAAAGAAGACATTCAGTGCTTTGAGTACTTATGGAGGGCAATACTTGTAACTTTTGTAGTTTGCATTCCTGTCTGTGGTTTAGAATGGAATGGTTTGGGTTCTGAATTTGCACACAATTACACTACTTCCTTAAATGACATTCAAGATGAAATTTTTCTTTACTGGTAACTTGAGTTGCCACTAGGTGTCACTAATAGGTAAGCATTTTTATTGTTTCTTAAAAGGCAATTATTGATAATAAACAGATTTATAGCTGGTGGTGTTCAAAACTATTTATTTTAAGGCTTCTCTCTAATCTTCAGGTTTATTAAGGATTCCAAAACACTTGTATATTTGTGGGCTGTATCTATTAATATTTACCAAATTTCTATTAAAATAAATGTAAAAAAATTTTTTAATGTTTATTTATTTTTGAGAGACAGAGTATGAGCAAGGGAGGGGCAGAGAGAGGCACACACATACAGAATCTGAAGCAGACTCCAGGCTCTGAGCTGTCAGCACAGAGCTCGAGGCAGGATCTTGATCTCATGGTTGTGTGTTCGAGCCCCACATTGGGAAACAGAATCAGAAGTAGGCTCCAGGCTCTGAGCTGTCAGCACAGAGTCGGACATGGGGCTTAAACCCACAAACCGTGAGATCATGACCTGAGCTGAAGTTGAATGCTTAACCAACTGAGCCACCCAGGGGTTGGTGAGTTGTTTTGTTTTGTCTTGTTTTTTATTGTAGCCATCCTAGTAGGTGTAAAGTAGTATGTCATTGATGTTTTGATTTGTAGTTCCCTTACAACTAATGATGTTGAGTATCTTTTCAAGTACTTACTGGCCATTTCCTTATCTTCTTTGAAGAAATGTCTATTCTGATCTTTTGCCTAGTTTTTAATTAGGTCATTTCTTCTTTATTCTTGAGTTATAGGAGTTCTTTATATATATTCTGGATATTAAACCCTTATCAGATATATGGTTTTAAAATATTTTATCCTATTCCTTTGATAATGTCCATTGATGCACAAAAGTTTGAAATTCTGGGGCACCTGGTTGGCTCAGTCAGTTGAGCATCCAACTCTTGATTTTAGCTCAGGTCATGATCCCACGGTTATGGGATCAAGCCCTGCATCAGGCTCCATGCTTAAGATACTCTGCCCCTTCCCTGCATGCTCTCTCTCTCAAAAAAAAGTTTGAAGTTCTAATGAAGCCAAATTTCTTTAATTTTTCTTTTATTGCTTAGACTTTTGGTGTTATATTTAGAATCCATTGCCAAATACAAGGTCATGAAGATTTACTCCTCTATTTTCTTCTAAAAGTTTCATGATTTTTTTAAATGTTTATTTCTAAAAAAAATTTTTTTTAATGTTTATTTATTTTTGAGAGAGACAAAGTGTGAGCAAGGGAGGGTCAAAGAGAGGGAGACACAGAATCGGAAGCAGGCTCCAGGCTCTGAGCTGTCAGTCCAAAGCCCAACACAATACTTGAACTCACAAGCCAACTTCCAAGCCACAAGATCATGACCTGAGCCAAAGTCAGAAGCTTAACCAACTGAGCCACCCAGGTGCTTCTCAGGTTTATTTTTGAGAGAGAAAGAGTACATGCAAGTGGGGAAGGGCAGAGAGAGAGGGAGACAGAGGATCTGAAGCAGGCTCTGTTGTGCTGACCGCAGAGAACCCAATGCAGGGCTGCAGGAGTCATGATGCGAACTGAAATCAGACCCTCAACCAAGTGAGGAACCTAGATGCCCCTAAGAGCTTCATGATTTTAGCTCTTATATTTAGCTCCTATATTTTTACAATAACACTAATATTACAATGATCTCATCACTGAACTCCTGAAGTATTGGGACATTGTCAAGCACACAGTGGTAGATACACATTTTCCAGAATTCTAATTGTCATTTGAAACCTCAAATTTTGGGGTCCCTAGCTGGTTCAGTCATGAAGCATGCGACTCCATTTCAGAGTTGTGAACTTGAGCCCTACATGGGGGTAGAGATTACTTAAAAGTAAAATCTAAAAAATAACCCTCAAATTTTATCATTGTTATTAGTAAATGTTGTCAGTTGTTTTCCTTGAATGACAGGTGTTCACTTCATTAATTGTTGAGAGAA
Source organism: Suricata suricatta (assembly GCF_006229205.1). Taxonomy (NCBI): domain Eukaryota; kingdom Metazoa; phylum Chordata; class Mammalia; order Carnivora; family Herpestidae; genus Suricata; species Suricata suricatta. Next base: position 27,541,112 of record NC_043710.1, on the reverse strand, counting down.
TGTCTGCCAGGTACCCAAGTCTAAAAAGGCACAGTATTTCTGTCAGTCACTCTTTCAATGACATGGTTGTCCCAAAGGGAGAAGAATGTCTAGTTCATCCTGTAACTCAGATAGTTGCATGTGCTCTTCCTGGAGATCACCATCATACTTTATAACAAAAGTGCTTTATTTGTACCTCTAATTTATCACACAGAATATTAAGACATTTACTCAAGAGTAAAGATATAATACAATCATTTTTACTGCTTCCTGAAGGACTTTTTTTTTTTTAAGTAATCTCTACCGAACACGGGGCTTGAACTCAGGATCCAACATCAGAAGTCACATGCTGTACCAACTGAACCAACCAGGCTCCCCAAGGACTGTTCTTTTAAAAAAAAAAAAGTTTTTTAATGTTTATTTATTTTTAAGAGAGACAGAGTGTGAACAGGGGAGAAGCAGGCTCCAGGCTCTGAGCTGTCAGCATAGATCCCTGTGCAAGGTTCAAACTCATGAACTGCAAGATGATGACCTGAGCCAAAATCGGATGCCTAACTGACTGAGCCTCCTGGGCACCCCTTCCCAAGGACTATTCCTATTTGAAACTGGCTTTTTCCCCCCTTCAAATGCAGTGAGATGGCAAAGTATATGGCTACTAGTGCAATTTGGTGCCACTGCCTTGATTCGTTCTAAGTAAGGCATGAGCAGTTTTACCCATCATTATTTTTATGGATGTCAACAGAGTGAAAAAGGTATATAACATTTAATATTTTTATGAGAACAATTTTGACATCAAGAAAAGGATTTTGGAGGAAACCTCCAAAGGTCCTTGGGACCATACTTGAAGAATTGCTTTAAAGGCTGTGATATTAGTTTGTTAAATAACAAACATTCATCCAAGTAAATTTTTTTTTTCAATTTTTTTTCTAGTGTTTTATTTATTTTTGAGAGAGAGGCAGAGTGTGAGCAGGGGAGGGGCAGAGAGAGAGGGAGATACGGAATCTGAAGCAGGCTCCAGGCTCTGAGCTAGCTGTCAGCACAGAGCCCAATGCAGGGCTCAAACCCATGAACTTTGAGATCATGACCTGAGCTGAAGCCCGACGCTCAACTGACTAAGCCATCCAGGTGCCCCCAAGTAAATTTTAAACATTCTGGCTTTATTATTCGATTAATGGATCAGGCAGCATCCCATCTAACAGGTAGAGGGGAGCTCCAAAAGGCTATAGAAAAAGAAAGGTTTTTAAGGTGGAGAGGGAGTGGAAAAAAAGAAATTTTTAGCAACAATCCATTGTTTTAGGCAAGGTCACCCACAAAAAGGGTCTCTCAGTAAATTTCTTAAATTTACTGACTAGGAAATTCCCATGTTGACTGGATAAAGGTTACATTTCTGGGGGTTGAAACTACAGTTAGATTAGGTATTATTAAGTCCTAATGACTTGGGGCCTTACCCTAAGTGGCATCACTTTGGGCCTGTGGTTCCTTTTTTGTTTTTAACAAGTTATGTGTTTGAATCCAAAAAGTTAAAATTGAGACATTTCTAATCTTGAAGTTCTTCACATTGAATTTGAGTAAAGTTTTCCCTGTGTATGGACTATTTTATATTTTTAAAAAAACTATATATGCCTTGGCTCTGGGCCAGAACTTTACAGTAATTTAAGTGTAGAATTAAAAAAAAAGAGAGATGGCTCCATATTAACTCATATATATTAGATGTGTTATGTAATTTCTTTAATCTAGAAAAACCGTCAGTTCTGGAGTAGCACAGCCTGGCAGCCGATGTCTGTAGTGGGGCCAGGGGAGAAGAAACAGGTTCCTGCAGGGCTGAAGTTTACCAGTGCTGAGCTAGTATCGGGCTTGAGAGCCACCTGGGAACCTTTAGAAGTGTAATACTTAAACCTCATCACTACTGCTACCACCTACCCGCCCACCCCCACCCAGAGATTCTGTTTTAAGAAGTCCAGCAAGCTGATTTGTTTTGTTTTGTTTTGCTTTGTTTTGTTGTATGAGCTCTGTAGTGTTTCTGATGTGCAAACCAGCTTTGAGAATCTCTAACCTGGGGTGTTTTAAAAAGCCAAATGGGAGAAAGTGGAATTTGAAGGCATCTTATTTACAACCTTTTATCTGCTTCTCGGCTCTTTATATAAATAAGTGTTTTTAAATTTATTGGGAAGGATATTTAATATTTCGTCTTTTCACTCTCTCAGAATTTGATCCTCCAGCTCCCTTTGTCACTCGGTTTTTGAACACAAGAGCGATGAAGGAAACCTTTAAGAGCTACATGGAATTGCTTGTCAGCATTGCTTTGGACCCTGACACAATGCAAGCCTTAGAGAAGAGCAATGGTACAGTCTGCTAAGTAGTACTTTCTTGGTAGTACTTCATGGATCTTCTTTATTCCTATCTGTTAGTTACAAGTTTAATATATAGGTTTTGTAATAGATATCGATACACTGTCAGTTCACATATCCATGATACTGATGCTATCAAGTAGTCCTATCTTTTCATGAATTGTCAATATTGAACAAATTTATATTGAGGTATTTTTTACATTGAATGTATTTTTATTGATTTCTACTCATGGGGAAATTATGTAACTACCCACTTTGTCATTTTCAATTCTAAATCTTTGTCATCCTCATAACATTTCACTGTCTGTGTTACACACAAGGTCCAGATGACAGTACATTCTTCTTTCTAATAATTGGAAAGATGAACTGGCTAATACTAGCATAAAGATTAAAATCATATATTTATGTCTCATAAAAGATATATCACCGAATAATTATGTTCTAGTCAATTAGTAGTAAAATAATATATGCATTGGGTTATGTTCATTAATTTTATTCTTTTATATTCTTATTTTAGTAACTCTTTCTTACAGTAAAATAGAGAGGAGATTAATATCTGAAATAAACTGATTTGCATATTTAATATTGCTCACTAATATTTACTCCTCTTCTACTGTAGCCTTTACCAAAGACAACTGAAAGAGGGAATGAAAGGGTTGTTAATGAGCCAGTTTCCATCACCTTCCTATCAAAATGATTGTGTGCATGTATGATCAAAAGATAGTAACAAAGAAAAATCATTAACAATATACTTCAACAGCAGTGCCTACTAATACATGTTATGTCCACATACTTTGATATACATTGTTCTGATTTAATCCCAAAACAATTCAGAAAGCCATTTTGTGGATGAAGACAGTGAGGCTGAAGAGCCCACAGTTTGCATGGAGCAGGAAAAGGAGTACAGTCTCGGGTCTTCTCGTTTCTGGCTCCATTGTTTTTTGACCATATAATCAGAGACAGTAATTCGTTCATCAGTCTAAAGTTTTTGAGTCATGTAGTGCTGGAAGAGACATTAGAAATTACCTAGTCTAAAACATTTATTTTGTAGACTAAGGTTCAAAAAGATTAAATGTATTTCATAGTTATAGAATGGGTTAATCATTGGATAACCACAATTTAAAACCCAAGAGTTAATTCCCCATGTCAGTGTTTTTGCCATTAAATGTTTTTTCTCTCAATCAAAACTCCTTGCATTTTACAATATACATCTCTTATCATTGTTGGGTAGTTGTATTTTAGTTGATTTTTTTTTCTACTGCTTATCACTGTTTTCTGATTTTTCTCCATTTTCTAAGGGGGAAAGACTTTAATGGTTATATATATATATTTATGGTAACAGTTTTTAAAATATCCACAAATGTTTAAAACTTTGTTTTGTGTGCATTTCTGGGTGATACACATTATGTCTATGTGTATATGTCTAAGTCATAAAATACTTTAAGCTGGATTTAAAACCCTCTGTATTAAATATATTTTAAAATATAAGGTATTGTTCTGAATTATTAGTATTACTATTGTTATCAAAATGTCTCGACATAAAATAAAATGCAAAACCATGTTAAAAAAAAACTTTGTTTTGTGAAATGTAAATTCTTAGTTTTTGAACAGATTTAATCAGTACTAGAAGAATAAAAGAAAACTATCAAGGTGTGTATCTAAAGTGAGTGACGTCAGAATATATTCCTCACTAAGGACTTTTTCTTCAGTTAGAGGAAGTGTTCTTCTCTTGGTCACTGTGCTTGTGTTTGTATTCCAAATATAAAGAATCCTTTTATTCATCTGTGAAATTAGCCAAATTCTGAGGATTATATATATTTTTTCAGAATGGTCATTAAAGGTAGTATTATAAAATACATTAATATGCTGATAATTTGAGAAATCAGTAACCTAAAATATTTAATACAGCAGTGAAAATAATTAATATTCTGATGAAAGTGGTTTTCTAAAAAAGATCTTAAAGTTTTAGAAGGGTGAAAAAGAAAGTAAACTGTTTTGGTTAGAAATCTTTATCATACTTTTACTCCTCCTTTCCTGAAATAACTATTTTTTGACTTTTATGTTTTTGAAACTGGATTTTGATCATTTTTCTTCCCCTGCCTTTTCTTTGGCCCAAACTACAGTTAAATTAAGACTCTCATGCTTGGTATTTTATAGAATTTTATAATGTCAGATTTATCTGACTTTGTAATATTATTGTTCAGATGATAAGTGAAGTCTGGAGAATCTGGGCAGTTTGCTCGCTGGTCACGTTAGCTGTCATCACTCAATTCTAGTGGCAGAGACAGCGCTAAAACCCAGGACTCTGGTCCTGTCTGCATACTGTAATGCTTCTTTCTCACTTGCTATTGCAAACCTATTTTTGCAAGTTACCTTTTGTTCAGAAAGCTACATGCCCAATATTTTTAAAGTAATATTTATACACACCAGTGAATTTAATATCTTAACTTTGAGGAAAAGTTGGATTTTTAACAAGTGTTTATGTTGATAGTTTATTCATTGTTACAATAAATTTTTATCTTGTTTTAGATGAGCTACTTTTGCCTCATATGAAAAAAATAGATAGCATGCTGAATGATAACCGAAAGAGACTTCTTTTGAACCTTCATTTGGATCAGCCATTCAAGGTATTTCTTTCGATAATTTATTAGCAAACTCACTCGCAATCATAGTCTACAGTATAATAGGAAATTTATGAAAGTCACTCCTTTCATTTTCCACCCAATGAAAATTTATTTTTATTCATGATGAGTCTGTTTAGCTTGTCTTTTTGTTTTATTAAGCAGATTCTTAGTGTTAATCATTTGCTCTTTTCTGCTTAAACTCCTTTTTTAAGCTTCTATATTTATCTAGAATTCCCTCTACATAATACTTTCTAAATATTTTCAAAAGTACTGTCTTTAAACTACCAAATTCCAGTCTTGTTTTACTTTTAAACCTTTTCAAAATGTTCATATTTCACCTATAATTAGAATTGGCCTTTTTTTTAGCACGGTTATCAAAATTCCCTTTACTTGCCTGATTTACTCAGTATCTGAGGAAAAGTTGAACTTAACCTAATGGTAGATATATAGATATAGATAGATAAGATAGATAGATAGATATAAGTTTACATTGGTTTTGGTGTTATCAGAAATATAGAACAATAAAGAGCTAATCTGAACACAGAAAATTTATCACAGAAACTATTTAGTAGTCTAGTAGCCAAAATTTTCCAGCTTTTCTCTTTTTTTTAATGTTTTTTTTAATGTTTTCTGTATTTTTGAGAGAGAGAGAGAGAGAGAGAGCACGCGTGTGAGCAGGGGAGGGTCAGAGAGAGAGGGAGACACAAAATCCGAAGTGGGCTCCAGGCTCTGAGCTGTCAGTACAGAGCCAGATGCAGAGCTCAAACCCACGAACCGTGAGATCATGACCTGAGCCGAAGCCGGACTCTTAACCGAATGAGCCACCCAGGCGCCCCTTGTAATGTTTTAATTGTTTATTTTTGAGAGAGAGACCGGGTGTGCCCACATGAGTGGGGGAGGGGCAGAGAGAGAGAGAAGGAGATACAGAATCCAAAGCAGGCTCCAGGCTCTGAGCTGTCAGCATATAGCCCAACGCAGGGCTCAAACTCATTAACTGTGAGATCATGACTTGAGGGGAAGTCAGATGCTTAACTGACTGAGCCAGCCAGACACCCCTCAGCTTTTCTTATTTAAAGTATAACACATAACATTTAGAATCTTTTGATGATACCTACTTGGGGAAAAGATTTTTTTATACGTTTATATAGCTCTTAATTTTTGTAAATAGACCTTCTCTTTTATTTTTCTTTAATGTTTATTTTTGAGAGGGAGGGAGGGGTAGAGCAAGAGGGTGACAGAGAATCTCAAGCAAACTCTGCATTATCAGATATCAGCGCTATCAGCACAGAGCCCGACATGGGGCTTGACCCCACAAACCGTGAGATCATGGCCTGCGCCAAAGCTGGATGCTCAACTGACTGAGCCACTCAGGCGCCCCTAGACTTTATTTTTATAGCAGTTTAGGTTCACAGCAAAACTGAACAAAGTACAAAGAATTACATCTCTTCCATTTGAACAACCTCCCCCATTATCAACATCTCCCACCAAAGTGGTACATTTGTCACAATTGATGAACCTACTTTGACATATCCTTATAACCTGAAGTCCACAATTTGCATGGCTTACTCTTGGTAATGTACATTCTGCCAGTTTGGAGAAAGTATAATGACATGTTCTCTACTCTTAAAGTGTCATACAGAGTGTTTTCACTGCCCTGAAAATCCTCTTTGCTATATTCATCCCTCCTTCCCCACTTAACCTCTCACAACCAGTGATCTTTTTACTCTCTTTAGTTTCACCTTTTCCAGAATGTCCTATAGTTGAAAACTATACCATATGTGGTCTTTTCAGATTGGCTTCTTTCACTTACCAATAACAATTTAAGATTTTGGGGCACCTGGCTGCCTCAGTCAGTAGAACATGTGACTCTGATATAGGGGTCCTCAGTTCAAGCTCCACATTGGGTATAGAGCTTACTTAAAACATAAAGGGGTGTGAGTGGCTTAGTCAGTTAAGAATCCAACTCTTGGTTTGGGCTCAGGTCATGGTCTCATAGTTCATGGGACTGAGCCCCACAACAGGCTCTGTACTGACTGACAGTGTGGAGCCTGCCTGGGATTCTCTCTCTCTGCCCTTTCCCTGCTTGCCCAACATGCATGCATACTGTCTCTCAAAGTAAATAAACATGAAAAAATATTTTTAAAAAAGATCTACAAAATAACTTGTTTTAAAAAAAGAATTTTTTCTGCCATGTCTTTTTATGACTTGACAGTTCATTTCTTTTACCACTAAATAAAATCCCCTTATCTGAATGTACCACAGTTTATCTGTTCATCTACTGAAGGACATATTGATTGCTTCCTAATCTTGACAGTCATCAAGGTTTTTGTGTGGATGCGAGTTTTCAGATCATTTGAGTAATATGTATAGCTTCTTCACATCCCTGTTTCATCCAGAATCCACATAAAAGTGAAAATTGACTTCATTTTACTAGATAAGAAATAAGGCTTTGAGATTGAGTTCAAAGTTAAACAACACTGGAGTTGCCTGGCTGGCTCAGTCAACAGAGCATGTAATCCTCGGGGTCATGGGATCTAGCCCCACATTGGGTGCAGAGTTTACTTTTTAAAAACTCGAAAGTTAAATGACACCAAACTACTAATAACCCTTTACTCTTCACAGACATGCACTTACAGAGGAAAAAATAGTCAAAAGGTAATAAAAAGGCCAGTACTAGGAATTTGGTCTACAAACTAGTTCAGTAGTTTCTGCTTAACTATTACCAATTTATCAGTTGAAATTTGGAAAATACCATATTTTCTGCAGAGAAGGAAATGCCTTTAGATTTGTGTTTTCTAGAAATTTACTGAATCTTAAAAATGAGCAGTTTGAGCTACCCCTCCCTTTTTTTTTAAGTACTCTCTATACGTACAACATGGGACTCAGACGTCTACCCTCAAGATCAAGTCACCCGCTTTACAAACTGAGTCAGCCAAGCGCCCCTTGGCTAGCCATTTAGAAATGTTAAACCAGTTCTGGGGCACCTGGGTGGCTCAGTCGACTAAGTAGCTGACTTTGGTCATAATCTCATAATTCGGAGGTTCGACTCGAGCCCAGCAGGAGCGTGCTTTGAATTATATGTGTTCTCTCTCTGCCTCTCCCCTACATGTTCTCTCTCTCTTTCTCCCAAAAATAAATAAACAAAACATTTTTTTAAAAAAAGGAGGGGTGCCTGGGTGTCTCAGTCAGTTAAGCGTCAGTTAAGGTCAGGTCATGATTTCACAGTTGGTAGGTTGAAGCCCTGTATTGGGCTCTGTACTGACAGCTCAGAGCCGGGAACCTGCTTTGGATTCTTTGTCTTCCTCCCCACTCTCACTGTCTGTCTATCTGTCTGTCTGTCTCTCTCTCTCTCTCTGTCAAATGAGTAACACATTTTTTTAAAAAGTTAAACCAGTTCTCTAATAACTTGTATTAAAATAAAGCCACCATTTGGAATTCAATAGACTCTGTATATATTTAAAGCTTATGCAACAGTTAATAACATACAACTGAAAATTTTCATATTCTTATTTTCACAGAAAAAAACAAAATTTCTAATTTTGAAATTAGTTATTAATTTTTATTATTTTTGTTTAGAGCACTTTGCATTTCAGAACCAAAATACAAACAGATATAAAAGATTGTCAGTCCTTTAGAAATAATTAACACCGTTACCCATGATGATCTTAGTAATTTTAGGAATCCTAACCTTTTTGAAGTAAATCATGTTGTTTTCCTCAGAAATCCATGTGCTTCCAATCATCTTTAGCATCTTGTCACAGAAGGTACTTGTAAACTCACACAGAGTTTGGAAGAGAGTGACTCTAAAGGTTGTAACTGAAAATAGTTGTAGCCTGTCAAATGGTAATTATATTCTGAATAATCAAAATAATGGAGGCATTTGACTCTTTATAGTGTCAAAATAGTAAATGATAGTGGTTATTCAATTTAATCTTTTAAAACAACTTTTTTTTTTTTTTTTTTAGTAAACTCTGTGCCCAACATAGAGTCAAACTCACAACCCTAAGATCAAGAGTCACATATTCCACCACCTTAAAACAATACTTAAACTAGTTAAATTTAGCTATAAAAATCATTCAGCTGTTGTTTGTGGCTTTCCATGATTTGCCAAGTAGGTAAGGGCATAAATGTACCAGTGACTTTTAAAAAATGGATTAGAAGAACACCTGGGTGGCTCAGTCATTTAAGTCTCAAACTTCTGATTTCAGCTCAGATCATGATCTCACGGTTCCTAGGATTGAACCTCATGTTGGGCTCAGCACTGACAGCACAGGGCCTACTTGGGATTCCCTCTCTCTAAAAATAACCATTTAAAAAAAAAAGCAGGGACTCGAATTGGTTTGGCCACATGGCCACTAACTTGTCAGTGAGTAGTAACTACTGTTTTGTTGTGGCCAAAATATTCATCAAGACCTGTTTTAGACTCTTCACACAACTGTAGTCAAAAAAGGCAGAGCGGGGTTGAAGCCAGAGAAATATGGTGATACTGCTCATTTTCACTATTCTCATCCTCCCCTGGGATCAGATGAATTCTTTATAGCAGGGGTTGCCCAAGTTGAATTAGTAGAGATTTAAAGAAATTTAGTCCCCTCTTTCCCCTACTTCGAAGCCACAGGGAGGCACTCCTAGAACTCCCGTACTCATTTAGGAGTCCCTACAGTGCCATGTGCTCTTGGCATAAAGCAGGTCATAAGGTTCACCCAAATTCAAGGGATGAGGAAATAGATTCCACATCTTGATGGAAGAGCTACAAAGAATTTGTAGCTGTGTTTAATACCTGTGTGTATATCTATATTGTATATATTTACCACATCCCATCTGTACCCTCTGCTTATTTGTGTGTATCCTAAACGTAAATGTATGTATATATATTTTTCTGTATTTTTTAAAATAAATTTTGAATAGCTGAAAGCAGTTTCTTTTTTTTCTGATGTCAGTTATTTTTGTTTTATTTTAAAGAATGCTTTGGAAAGTTTTCCTGAACTAACAATAATTACCCGAGACTCTAAAGCAAAAAGTGGGGGTTCTGCTATTTCTAAAATCAAAATGAACGGCAAAGCTTATAATAAGAAAACCCTAAGGACTTCTAAAACAACCAGCAAATCTGCACAAGTAAGTAGATATTGACTGATATAATTATACCTTTTCCACTTAATATAATTCCTATTTAAAATATTGAAACAAGCAAATATTTTTCTAAATTTTGTTGTAAATATGAAATCTTCTCAGGTATAAATGATCAGCTCCATCTCACGGAACAGGGATTTGGTCTTATTCTTTGCGTTTCTCCATTTTCTTGCACAGTATCTACATGTAGTCAGTGCTCACAGATTTCTAAACTAGATTAATAGGAAAGGAATCACCTGATGCCAGTATTTATATTTTATATATATTTTTATCATTGGATACAAATACATACAGGTAAGTGAGTGTGCACATATTTCATAAGACTCAATATTCCCTGTCTATATAAAATTATTTAAATTGGAATTCACTCATTTTCAAACATAGTCTAAATTATTGCCTTTTCAGAAAACAGTTTTAACAATCAATTCTATATCAAAAATCTACTCTGTAGAAACACATTCACAAGTGCATAAAAAAGAGCAATCCATTTATGCCTTGCCAGTGGGAGACTGGATAAAGAGCCATCCAGATAATGTAATACTTTGTGTTTTTTAAAAAGAGACTCATTCATTCTTTTAATAAAATATTTCAAGTGCCTACAGTGTGCCAAATACCCTTCTAAGTACTAGGAATATAACAGTGAAAATGGTTAAAAAAAAAAAAAAAATCCCTGCCCTAAGGGTGTCAGGGTGGCTCAGTTGGTTGAGCATTCAACTTCAGCTCAGGTCATGATCTCACAGTTCGTGGGTTTGAGCCCCGTGTCGGGCTCTGTGCTGACAACTAGCTCAGAGCCTGGAGCCTCCTTCGGATTCTGTGTCTCCCTCTCTGTGACCCTCCCCTGCTCGTGCCATCTCTGTCTGGCTCTCAAAAATAAATAAACATTAAAAAAAATCACTGCTCTCCTATCGTTTATAGTGGCAGGGGGGTATATGTAATAAATAGAAGGATGCTCAGGGACCCTGGGTGGCTCAGTCAGATAGCTGTCCAACTTCAGCTCAGGTCATGATCTCACAGTTCGTGGCTTCAAGCCCTGCTTCGGGCTCTGTGCTGGTAGCTGACGGCTCGGAGCCTGGAGCCTGCTTCAGATTCTGTATCTCCCTCTCTCTCTGCCCCTTCCTACCTCAAGCTCTCTCTCTCTGTCTCAAAAATAAATTTTAAAAAAATTAAAAAGAAAAAGAAAGATACTCAAGTTTTAGTTAGGAAAAAACAAGTTCTAAAAAAACGTTGGAGAACAATATGTATAGTACGATTTCCTTCCCATTACACAGAATTAGAGTTATTAATACATGTTATACATAGAGGGAAAATATGAAAGAATATGTACCATGCTGTTAACCTTGTTTATCTCTGAAGCAAGAGATTATAGATTCTTTTACTTTATACATCATCTTACATATTTACTGTTTAAAGTTTTTCTGTGTTTAAACTTTTTGAAACCATGTGTTTATATTCCAAAAAAAGAGTGAAGATTTTAAAATACAATTTAAATTCTTAATTGAATAAGCCTCTGGTCCATATTTAAGCCTATATCTAGCCATATTAGTCATTTATTTTTAAGATTTCCATTGAGACTTGTGGTCTAGTGTTCTTGTAAAAAGTATTCTCAGCTCAAATATTTCATGAAATAAATACACCCTTAAACTCTTTTCTTTTTATAGGAGTTTGCTGTTGATCCAGAGAAAATACAGCTGTATTCCTTGTATCATTCACTCCATCATTATAAATACCATGTTTATCTGATATGTAAAGATGAGGTAATTTTTTTCACTTATTTAAAAATGAGAAATTTTTTCTGAACTTTAAGAATTTCGTACCTATCGTGGTTTGTTAATGTTTCAAAGAGAATTGTTGAAAAAATATGTGCCTCTATTGCCCCGTAAATAATGTTATTCTGAGTATCTCTGTTATGTGTTTTGCTCATATTAATCTGAGGCTCTTAGAGAAGCTGTAAGTGGTAGTGTTTTTAAGCCATTATGCTTGCTTACATTGCGATAATAAATGGTACTTTATTTCATTTTCTTCTCCCATAATGCAGAACAGTCCTGCTTTGACATCCTGCTGTCTTCCTTATCACTAGAACAGCCTTATCCTACTTAATTGCAGAGAAAGGGGTGTTTGTGCCTCAGCAGGAAGAAATAATAGTTACAATTTAATTTTAACTTTTAAGTATCATAATTTAAGTTGCTCAGAAATTATATATGACAATATTACCACTTTGTCGGTGGGATATAAAGATCAATTTCCTCAAAGGTTTAATGGTTCCAGACAGTAGTATCTTTTTTTGACCAGCACTATCAATTTTTAATTAAGAGTAAGTTGGCTCAAGGCTGTACTTTATGTATTTGATGATAATGAGTTGGAAAGATGGTCATGCAGTGTATGTTGACTATTTTTACAATGTTCTGAAATGTAGAATTGACCCCAAATTTGGTCCCTTAGATTTTAACACAACTGGAAGCAATTGAGAAAGTTTGAGCCATTTTTTCTAGCCTTACTCCTTGTCCTCCTGGAACTAAAATTGATAGGATTATACTTCACCTGAGTTTATGTGACATAATCATTCTCCATGGATGGAATTTTTTTAAAAAGTCAGTATTTGTAGGTGGATTCATAGATCCTTTTCATTCGAGATCTAGCAAAAGTAAGCTCTTATTAAGAGCTAATAAAATGATAAGTATAAGCTAATGTGGCAATTCTCTTTATTTTAGATTTCTTCTGTGCAGAAAAGAAATGAAGACTTAGGACAGGAGGAAATTGTTCAACTTTGTATGAAAAATGTAAAATGGGTGGAAGACCTATTTGAAAAATTTGGAGAACTTCTAAATCATGTACAGCAGAAGTGTTCCTAACATTTCCACAAAAATTCCGTCTATTTTATAGCACTAATGAACTGGCAGAGGTGGGTGGTCAGAGCGGGTGCAGGGCCTCAGATAAGTGAATGTCAGGCAGCGGTCTCCTGCGGGCACACCTGCTGTGACCATAGAACTTGCATCATGACCTCTGCTGAAGGACAGCGGTGCAGCCCAGGATGTCAGTCCTTTGGAAATGGACCTAAAACCCCACCACGTTTTTATCCTAATGAATGATTTTTCTATTTTGTAAACCATTGGGTAACTGAGTTTTATTTTCAGAAATGTTTTTTGACAAATGATGAAGCATGCACTAAATATAATTTTTCTTTATGGCTAGAGAGATAACACTTAAGTAACTTGATTATTTTTTCCTGACTCTGACTAAACACCAGAATGAAAGAGAGGTGGCATAGAAAGCATATGTTTATATTCATGTCTAGCCACAAAATGGAAAGTATTGTACATTATGTAAGCAGATCTGGTGTGATGTGACATTTTGTATGAGAATATCCTCAATTTAAAATATGAAATTCAGAAACTGCATTCTGCTTTACGAACTCCTTTTACTCTTAACATGTTCAGGAAACTGGATGTGGAATTGGTGCAATTCTAGGACTGCTTTTTGTGTCAAATTATATTGTAATGAGAAAAACAATGACATACTATTTTCCCTATCTTGAAGAATATTTTCGTTTATACTGTTTTTCCTTTGGAAAAAATTTCAATTGTACATTTTATTTCACTAATAGTTGTATTTTTCACAAGGAAAATGTTGTGGTTATAATTACATTTGATGTATCTGTACTACACTTTCCATTATTTTCAGTAAATCTTATTTAGTTATATATTGAATTTCTATTGTGAATTCTATCTTGAGGTAACCATTTATGTTTATACAGATTTGATTCAGTGTTATCCACAATATGCATTCAGTACTAGAATTAGTTTAGCTTTATAAATGGAGTTGTGTTAGACACTGCAGTAATTTTCTAATTCATGAAAATAAATTTCTTACTAAACTAGTACTCAATAAAGTTATTCGTCATATCAAAATTAACCACATTGTACATTTGGAAGAATAAAGTTTATAATTAGGCTACATGCAGTGTTAAACACAGCTTACCTAACTCTTAGAACTGCAAGTGGTAGAACTCTCCTTTGGTGCCTTTCCAACCTTTACACGTGCTGTTGTAGCTTTCGTTGGTTTGAGAGCTAGTGTTTCAAGTAGTTTAGCTGAGACAGTGAATGTATTAGGTTCAACATGACCTTTTGTTTTATTTGTGTTTGCCAACAGGATGCCTTATTTGTTTGAGAAAAAGATTTACTAGTGTCCTTCTAAATGATCTCCTTTTTTAGGATTCTGGAGAGGTTGTTAATCATCATACTTTTTGTTTATTTTACCACCATTTAGTGCCTTAAGCCCTATCAAGAAAGCAGTGTTACTGCCCAATGCCCAAATAAGACATGCTTATGTGGACATTGCTGTTGTCTTGATTTTGAGTTAATAGGCCAACTTCTTATACTTAAAACCTTGGTAAATTGGCAAAGAATTTAAGATAGCATGTGACTTGATTTGAGACTAAAACATTGTAGCATTGGGTAGAAAATGAGTATTTGATTTAAGCTTACATATTTATTTCTGATGGTTATCTTATTAAAAGCAATAATCCTTAATCCAACAATCCTCATACCTGCCATTAGATGAGATAGATAATAATAGAAGTTTTCTCAAGGGTTAAATTTTCCACTTCTGAAAGTTTTTAAAAACACCTGTTTAAACAGTTGATTTTGAAAACAAAAGTAACCTGTTAGATTCATTTTGCCTAACTCAGATGAGAGACTTAACCAGTGAGAGCATCATAAAATTAATTTCACCAAGTGGAGAAGAGTAGGAAGCAGCCATATTTCTTTCTGATATTGACTCTGGACAGAATTGGTTTCTTTCATTTCCTAAGTACAGAGTAAATAATGACATCTCCTAATGTAGTAAGTACATGTCTTTGCTCCCTCAATTTACTTTCCTGAGTCATTGATGGTTGAACATTTTTAAAAGCTATTATGCATTTAGGTAACACTTGAACTATACCTTTGAAATCACTAGCCACATTTTCTTGATAAGGTCCATGGAAAACAGGTACATTTCCTTAATCTTATGTGTCCTTTAGAAAATAACCCATTTTCTTTTCAACTGCAGTTGTCCTTAAAATGTTTGCAGTTGTATTCATTTTAGTAAAACAAGTGTTTTCATAATGGCAGAGGCCAAGTTTGTGATAACTGCCTGAAGGAGACCCAGTTGTTTGGCACCATCTTCTCTCATTTGATCATATGATATAGGCAAGAGTCTCAAACTCGGGCCTTAGCAAAATGTGGGACTATTATTATGATATCCATTCATAAGTCCTTTCTTTGTATGAAGTTGAATAAAAAAATTTTTATGTCGTTATTTTATTTTGAGAGAGATACAGAGTGAGTGGGGGAGGGGCAGAGAGAGGGAGACACAGAATGTGAAGCAGGCTCCAGGCTCTGGGCTGTCAGCACAGAGCCCGACACGGGGCTCGAACCCACAGACTGTGAGATCATGACCTGAACTGAAGTCGAACACTTAACCGACTGAGCCACCCAGGCGCCCCTGTATGAAGTTGAATAAATAGCTGATTAGCATTCACATTTCTTGGCAGGGAGTTTGAAATTTAGAGTATAGAAATAATTTTAGGTTGTAGATAGAATTAAAGAGGTAAAGCACACGTTGCCACAACCCAGGAAAAACATTTTTAAGAAAAATTGGATATTCCTCCCTACAGATATCTGGAAATAATATAAAAAATCAGTTTGTGTTGGTGTTTATTTGTAGTTCAGATTAGTGGTTGTAGAAAGAGCTTCCTTGTTCCTGTTTTCATCATAATCCAGTTTCCACTTACTTGATTGCTAATGAAGTCACAAATTTATCATGACATAAATTATCATATTAAGTCAACAATACAAACTGTCCACTTCTCTATTACACTATCAAATAGAAAACATTGATCAGATACAAAAACCTTAATTTAAAATGGTTAAGAAACGTTCAGATTGCCTTTAATAAAGGTTTCTAAATTTCTTTAAATTTCTAAAACTTAAAAATGAAAAATATAGGTGACTCATACATTATTACTGTTTTCAAAGCTTTCCTCACATTTTTAAAAGTCTCAATTTCCTTTTAACATACATATTTATTTTTATTGAAACAGCTGTTTTCCAATCTATGATTTTGAAAATACACTCATAAAAATCCAGTATAGCACCAGGGTTATTAAATCAGCTTTGGGTCCCAAAAGTTGCTTCAGATGTGGAAGTTGTGAGTTTTATGTATTTGTAGAAACCAGTTTTTGTTTTGAACTATAGTTCCATCTGCTGCTCAAAATTGCTTATTAAACAGAGGGAACTGTCCGGGGTATCTGCTTCTACCCGTGTCGATTGCATTTGACACGTAACTGCACAAATGAACAATGTACACTATTGGTTGTGCATTAACTTACATGTACAACTTTTGACATCTATGTTCACAAACGCATGTTTTCAAAAATCACCTTTATTTATAAGTGACAATGATTGAAGTTAAGGAAACAAAGAAATCTGCATTTGTAGCCCAGAGTTTTAAGTGGTCCATAACACAATGTATGGAAATGTGAAAGACAATTTTGTATATTTGTTTGTTACTAACTCAGATCATTAAAATGAAAACAATTTTTTAAACAACAAAATCAGAATGTTTTGAGGTTTTTTTTTTTAAGAATTGAGAACTGAGGTATTCTATTATCCAAAAGCATCATCATGTTACAGATTATTCATACAACACATGTTGTAAAATCCTATTATAAAGTACAAATCTATATAGGTAAAAATGAGTTTATCCTGATTCTTTAATTTTTGGAATAATATCCTGCCTTTACCTTCATATGATATTTAAAAACATTAACTATTTCAAGTAAATATATGCTCAGCATATTTGCTATGTTTTAATTAGTTTTTTCCAGTTAATCTGTACACCCATCGTGGGGTTCAAACTCATGTTCAGTTGCATGCTCTACTGACTGAGCCATCCAGACACCCCAATTAGTTTTGATTGTAAAAGGACTTTTCAATCCTTGATTACTTTACATTGTTCAAAACCAAATCTTCAATGACCTCTATCAAAAAATGTTTTAAAATTTTGTAACATCCCTGTTTTATTCTCCATTGGTTGCTAAAATTTTGTTGCTTTTCAGAAAGTCATTATTCACATATCTTAGAAAATTATTATTAAAATTATCCATGTTGCAAACCTACATGATAGCACTTCTACATTACTTTGTTAATGTCTTGTTACTTTCTGATTCTTTTTATTAGTGTTTTTTTAAATAAATTTTTCTTTTAATTTTTTAATGTTTTATTTATTTTTGAGTCAGAGAGAGACAGAGCATGAGAGGGGGAGGGGCAGAGAGAGAAGGAAACACAGAATCCAATGACAGGCTCCAGGCTCTGAGCTGTCAGCACAGAGCCCAATGCGGGGCTTGAACCCAACGAACGTGAGATCATAACTTGAGCTGAAGTCAGAGGCTTAACCTACTGAGTCACCCAGGTGCCACTCTTTTAATATTTTTAAATTAATTTATTTTGAGAGACACAGAGACAGTGCAAGTGAGGGAAGAGCAGAAAGAGAGGGAGAGAGAAGCTCAAGCAGGCTCCCCCTGCCAGTGCAGAGCCAGATGCAGGGCTCAAACCCACAAAACCATGAGATCATGACCTAAGCTGAAAACAAGAGTCAGACGCTTAACCAACTGAGCCACTCAGGCACCCCTGAGTTTTTCTTTTCTGTTTATTTTTGAGAGAGAGTGAGAATATGACCAGGGGAGGTGCAGAGAGAGAGGGAGACACAGAATCTGAAGCAGGTTCCAGTCTCTGAGCTGTCAGCACAGACAGCACAGAGCCCCTGATGTGGGGCTCTAACTCAGGAACTTTGAAATCATGACCTGAATCAAAGTCAGACATTAACCAGTTAACCAACTGAGCCACCCAGATGCCCCTATTAGTGTTTTTCATTTCATACAAAATGAATTTTGTATCTCAGAGAATCTCTCTAAAATCAATTATTTAACCTAACTTTCTCAAGAAATATGTGAAAGAGGAGACTTCTTTGTCTTCCATATGGAAATATTTTTATTACCAGAAAAATAATAAAAGGCATGTACGTATTGTATGGAAAAAAGTGATAAAATATGAAAATGTAAAGAAAAAGGCATAAACCACTCTCTCTTAAGTCTTAACATCAGGCTAGAACATGCTTTCAATTCCCAATTTGGGATGGGTCATAAAATTAGGAATTAACCCTTTTCCATGGTGTGGCTTTAAGTACATTCTTAGATTTCAGAGATATTTGTGTTTAAATGAAAAGGCACATTCCAAAATGAAATAAAAACTGGATTATTGATCATTTTAGGTTATGTGTGTGTATATATCTGTTGTTCAGTTAGTATGAATAATTTAGAGCTGACTGGTTTCGAATAAAAGGAAGATAGAATTACCTATTAGTCTATTGTTAAACCTTATCTATTTTGTGATGTTAATCAGGAGTCCAGAAATTGCTTTGCAAGAATCACTTCTGTTTTACATATAATTTACCTGTAACACATGGAGAGGTGTTTTCACCCAAAGCAAATACAGAGTTTTTTTTAGCTCCTTACAATATTTAGTATAAGGCAACAGTGAATATCATTTCAGATATAGAATAAAAAATAATGGACATGGTGGAAATATTTTTCTTAAGTTGTAGCAAGAATGATGATCTTCCTTCTTGTCCTTGCTCTCCACAATCTTTCTGTGTTGTTTCATTTGCCTTTAACCCATCTTTAAATTCCTCAAATGTGTGTTTTTCTTGCTTCCGATAGTTCGTGTTCCCTTTGCTGAACTAGTCTTCCTTCATCTCTTAATTCTTCAGATTTCAGGTTAACATCACTTCTTTTGGATTATATTAGGTTTTAATCCTCTGGCGCAGATTGTGTTCCCTGTGATTCCTGTAATGTGGCATTTTCCACACTTTGTTATGGTTACTTGTTTAGTGCTCTCTATTGTGCTATCATATGATAGGACCTGTGTGTGTTTTGCTCACCATTGCATTCCCAGAATCTGGGGCAATATCTGATCTCATTAAATATTTAATGAATAACTGGATATATGAAAGAAAAGTTACATGGAACATTAAAAGGTAAAAACAAGAAAGTATTCACTGGATTTTGCAATAAAGGTATTAATGACTTTAAGTGAGCAATGTGCAACTGCAGCGTCAAAAGAAAGTGACAATACCAAGAGTTTGTACAATAGAATATTGGTATTTTATGAAAAAGTGCATTGTAGTGGCCATCACTTTTTACATTTTGTCCTCATCTGCAGATAGAGCCCAGGGACCGTGATTTCACATTCCTCTGTCTTTTGGCTTGAGACTCCAGCTGGAATAATTGGGGAGCAAAGTCCCAGTAAAGGTAAATGAATGTTTCTGTTAGAATTCATTGTGAGCGAAATACTCGAGAGGGAGCATTTATCTACTTGGGGAGTGTCAGGCAAGGCTTCATGGAAGTAATTATGATTAAGCCAAGTCTCAACAACTGGGAGGAATTTTACCTCACACTAGATTAAGAAAAAGGAGTAACACTTTGTTTTTAGGAAAATGCTTTCTGCGTGCCACTAAACTAGCTCTGTCCTCAGACACGTTATGTGAAGCCTAATCTGGATCTATTTTCTCATCCTGAAATTGAGGTAGTCTTCTAAAGCTATTAATATTCTTTGATTCTATAGAGACTGGAATGTTGAGAGAGATGCAGAGTTGTTCAACAGCAGCACCCAAAGAGATACAACAGAACAGGAAGAATGACTTTACTACATTATTTCCAAGCTTTTACTAACTTAGATCAAAATCATTAAGCAGGTTTTTTATAAACACACACCCCTGGCAGGGCTTAGTTCACCTTGTGACAGTAGTAGAAGACTAATTAGAAACATGTCTGCTCTCACCAGTCAATTGTGAAGTACTTAAGGTCATATCTACATCATCTTCACCTTTCTAGCTCCAGCAGTAGTCTTTTACACAATAGGCTCTTAATAGGTATGTGTTGAATAGACAGGTTATTTATACATGAATGTTCATTTGGAATCAGTCTAAAATGTTTTCAAACTGGCCTATAAGTAGTTCAAAATGCCATTAGTGTGGTGTCTGACTGGCTCAGTCAAGGGAGAATGTGACTCTTAATCTCAGGGTTGTAAATTCAAGCCTCACGTTGGGTGTAGAGATTTCCTAAAAACTCTTAGGGGAGCCTGGGTAGCTCAGTTGGATACATGTCTGACTTCAGCTCAGGTCATGATCTCACAATTTGTGAGTTCAAGCCCCACATTGGGCTCTTTGCCCTCAACACAGAGCCTGTTTCAGATCCTCTATTTCCATCTCTCTCTGCCCCTCCCCCACTCACTTTCTCTCAAAAATAAAATTCTAAAAAAATTTTTTTTAATGTTTTATTTATTTTTGATACAGAGAGACAGAGCGTGAGAGGGGGAGGGGCAGAGAGAGAAGGAGACACAGAACCAGAAGCAGCCTCCAGGCTCTGAGCTAGTTGTCAGCACAGAGCCTGACATGGGGCTTGAACCCACAACCGTGAGATCATGACCTGAGCCGAAGTCGGAGGCTTAACCGACTGAGCCACCCAGGCGCCCCTACTAAAAATTTTTTAAAGTAATAAAATCTTTTTTATATACTCTAGTTTCTCTTCATACCATATAACTCTTTCGCCTTTTTAAAAGTAATAAAATCTTTTTTAAAAATGCCTTTATTGTCAGTGGTCCCATTACCTGCTTTCTCTTTCTCTATCTTTAAAAAATCTCTCTTTACTGTGCTTGCTTCTCAACAGACCAAAGTCCATTCTCGTAATTTTTCTATTTAATTTCCATTTAACATATGGAAGTGAATAAGCTATCATCAGAGAGCAGCTGTCTTCAAGCAGTGAAACAAAAGAATTAAAAATACTAACAAAAACTTAACCGAAAGAACTTGGTGTTGGAATCTATTTTTTAAGTTAACCTTGTTTACATACTCTTTTATCAATGACTTAAAAACTGTTAATGGACCAATCAGTAAAAATCTTTTCAATGCCAATCCTCCATTGAGTTTATTAGAAGATAATGTTATTTGACTTGAGTAGAAGTCAGGAAGTTAAGGTTTTTTACAAATGCATTAATGTTATCACAGGAGTTTGCATACAATTCACTATCAAAAAGACTATGTATTAAAGCACCATTCACAAAGCATTGCAAAGCAAAATTTTGCTGTTTTAAAGAATGCCCACACATGAGAAAACACTGTGCCATCCAAATGAGAAACACGAGAAGTCCCCACTGGTAGCTGAGCACCACTATCTTAGCTTTCTTGGACTGCTATCACAAAATACCGTAGACTTAGATAGTTTAAACAACAGAGACTTATATTCTTACAGTCCTGGATGCTGTGAGTCCCAGATCCAGGTCCAGCAGTTGAGTTGATGGGGAGAGCTCTCTTCCTAGCTTGTAGATAACTACTTTATTGCTGTGTCCTCATGGCAGAGAGACTCTCTGGTGTGTTCTAAGGACACTAATCCCAACATGAGCACCCCAAACTTATGATCTCATTTAACTCTAATTGCCTTTCAAAGGCTTCATCTCCAAATACTACCACATTGAGGGTTAGGGCTTCAACATATGAATTGGGGGCAAGGGACAAAAGCATTCAATCCATGACAATAACTTAGGTGTCAGTTATGACAAAAGTTGAAAGCTTGCTCTGCAAATAATCACTACTGACTGGCTTAAACTTACTCTGATATGGGGCACCTGGGTGGCTGAGTTGGCTAAGCATCCAACTTGGATTCCGTTCAGGTCATGATCTCAACAGTTTGTGAGTTCAAGCCCTACATCAGGCTCTGCGCTGACAGTGTGGAGTCTGCTTGGAATTCTCTCTCTTCCTATTTCTCTGCCCCTCCCCTGCTCACTCTCTCTGTGTCTCTCAAACAAACTTAAAAAAAATTATATTAAAAAAAACTATCTCTGACCTATCCAGAATCAAGAACATAGTTTGTATACAACCCCTCTCTTCTACCATAGAGAAACGGCCACAGTGAAAGTCCCTTAGCATAAAGGTCAAAGCCTTCCCACTTTGAACTTCACATAGGCAATAACAGACTATCACTTGCTTCCTAAATGAACCTTACCTTTCCCAATTTCTCTCTTCCCCAATTTTCACACCTCTTCTTGAATACATAATTCTTCATGTTTGTTGTTTTTATACTTCGGGCCATTGCTAAGGGCTTTAAATGTTTTTTGTATTCTATTTTTTTATTAGAGAGACAGAGAGAGCATGAGTGGAGAAGGGGCAGAGGGAGAAGGAGAATCTTAAGTTGGCTCCACACTCAGTGCAGAGCCAGACTCAGGGCTCAGTCCCACAACCCTGGGATCATGACCTGAGGTAAAATCAAGAGTCTGACGCTAAACTGACTGAGCCACCCAGGTGGCCCCAAAATTTTTTAAAGATTTTATTTTTAAGTTATCTCTACGTCCAACCTGGGGCTTAAACCTACAACCCTGAGATCAAGAGTTACATGCTCTACAGACTGAGCCAGGCAGGCACCTCTAAATGGTTGTTTTTTGAAGATAACTTTTACCAGTTCACTGGCGAATGGGTCAATGGAACTGCTCACACTATCATGCCCGATGTTAATCTCCAGCTGTTAAAATTTTTAAGCATATGATTTTGTGCAAAAAATTCAATGGTTTGTATTTGATACAAGTTTTGTACCATGTTTGCATGTGATAAAAATAATAATTAAATGTAATTAAAATAATAGGGGGCACCTTGGCTGGCTCAGTCCATAGAGCATGCGACTCTTAATCTCAGCTTTGTGGGTTTGAGCCCTGTGTTGGGTGGGGAGATTGATAAAAATAAAATCTTTAAAAAAATTATATACATATGCACACATATAATTGTATATGTAATTTTTATAATTTATGTATATATAACTTAACAAAAACAATTTTTAAAATTCAGATTCATTTTTAAAGGTATTATAGATATAAATATATAGATATAATATTAGGGAATATATTTCTCTTTTACCTTTTGTTGTTCCTTAGTCTTTTTCTTCATGTTCCATTTTTTCTTTTTCTTATATGTAGTATTTTCTTATATGTAGTATTTATAAATATTAATCTGTTCTTTTCTGAATTAGAAAACATCAAAACTTCCTTCAATTGGGAATTAAACATAACTCCAAATACACATGTTGGCATGATTAGGTTTTTATTATATATTGAGATTATAGGAAAGTGATTTACTAATTATATTGTATCTAGTTCTTTTTTTTTTAATTTTTTAATATTTATTTATTATTGAGAAACAAAGAGAGACAGAGCGTGATCAGAGAGAAGGGGAGACACAGAATCGGAAGCAGGCTCCAGGCTCTGAGCTGTCAGCACAGAGCCCGACACAGGGCTCGAACCCACAAACTGCAAGATCATGACCTGAGCTGAAGTCAGATGCTTAACCAACTGAGCCACCCAGGCGCCCTTCCAGTCTTTAAATAAAAGAAAGGTTTTGTCACTGGATTTAGAACTGCTTGTTGTGAACTTTGAAGTCACAATCTGACATCCCACCCATTGTTTATCTTGGTAAGTATGCCATTATGGTCCATGCCCTAAGTGCTTTATGTGTATTTTATTAAAGAAAGTAGATGATTAGCTTAGTGGGTGTAATTTACTATTAATTTGCTGCCTATAAAGACATTATTTCCCAAATCCCATTCACTGTAAACAATATTATTTTTTGGCTAACTGGAAAACAATATTTATAATTTATTACCTAGTTTATTAAGCACCCATTCTGTATGAGGTGCTCTGTTTTTGAGATTACACCTCAATAAAAATTAGGATGAAGATAAGCTAAGATTTATTAACTAGCAGTGAAAACAGAAATTAAGTGTTTTATTTATTTTTGAGACACAGAGAGAGAGAGAGAGCATGAGCGGGCAGGGGCAGAGAGAGAGGGAGACACAGAATAGGAAGCAGTCTCCAGGCTCTGAGCTAGCTATCAGCACAGAGCCCAACACAGGGCTTGAACCCATGAATGTGAGATCACGACCTGAGCCAAAGGAGGCTTAACCGACTGAGCCACCCAGGTGCCCCAAGATTTTTCATTTTTAAAGTAATCTCTATACCCAACATGGGGTTCAAGCTTACAACACTGACCCTAATTTCAAGAGTTGTGAGCTCTACCAACTGAGCTGGCCAGGCACCCCAGTCCTGGGCCCTATTCTTTCTTTCTTTATTTTTTAATGTTTATTTTGAGAGAGAGAGAGGAAGCAGGGAAAGGGCAGCAAGAGAGAGAGACAGGATCTGAAGTGGGCTCCATGCTGACAGCAGAGAGCCCAATGTAGGGCTAAAACTCACAAACCATAAAGTCATGACCTGAGCTGAAGTTGGACACTTAACTGACTGAGCCACCCAGGTGCCCCTTGAGCACTTTGAAAAATTAGCAGGGGAGTGGGGGGAGGCACCTGGGTAGCTCATTCAGTTAAGCTTCCAACTCTTCATGTCAGCTCAAGCTTTTGTTTTGTTTTTATTTTTAGAGAGAGAGAGGGTGAGCAAGGGAGAAGGCAGAAGGAAAGAGAGAGAATCTTAAGCAGTCTCCACCTCAGTGTGGAGTCTGATGTAAGGCTGGATCCCAAACCCTGAGACCATGACTTAAGCCAAAATCAAGAGAGGGATTCTCAACCAACTGAGTCACCCAGGTTTCCCTCACCTTAGGTCTTGATCTCAGGCTCATGAGATTAGAAGAAAGATTTATTAAGGGCATACTGTGTGTTAAACAATTAGTTTAGTAAACATAACACTTTAATAATGTCTGGGAATATCTTAATTTCTCCTTTACTTTTTTAAAGAACAGTTTTGCTAGGTGTAGAAGTCTTGGTTGAGTCTTTTTCTTTCAGCACTTTAGAATATGTCTTCTTTCCACACTCCATGATTTTTGATGAAAAGCTAATCAAACTGAGTATCTCAAGTATGCAATGAGTCATTTTTCTCTTGCCATTTTTAAGTTTCTTTGTCTTTTGACAGCTTATGTTCGATTTCTTTGATTTTTATCTTACTTAGAATTTGTTAAACTTTTCAATGTTTTGATTCAGATTTTTATCAAATTTAGGAAAATTTTTTGGTCATTGTTCTTAAAATATTCTTTCTAGTCCTTTCTATCTCTACTGTTTTCATGGCAATCTCATTACGAGTATGTTCACACACTTGATGGTGCACCACATATCTCTGAGGTGCTTATTTTCTTTCAATCTTTTTTCTTTCTCTGTCTGAGACCAAATAATTTCAATTAATCTATCCTGAACTGTGCTGATTCTCTCTTCTGCCTGCTCAAATATGCTGTTGAACTCCTCTAGTGAATTTTTCACTTCAGTTATTATACTTTTCGACTTTATAACTTCTGTCTCCTTATTCATATTCTGTATTTGAGGAGACTTTTTTTTAAACAGAAAAGTGTTCTTTTTTTAAATTTTTTTAATGTTTTATTTATTTTTGATACAGAGAGAGACAGAGCATGAGACGGGGAGGGGCAGAGAGAGAAGGAGACACAGAACCGGAAACAGGCTCCAAGCTCTGAGCTAGCTGTCAGCACAGAGCCTGACACAGGGCTCGAACCCACGAGCGTGAGATCCGACCTGAGCCAAAGTCGGAGGCTTAACTGACTGAGCCACCCAGGCGCCCCTGTATTTGAGGAGACTTTGCTCTCATACATTCCTTTGAGTCTCTAAACATGTTTTATTTTAGTTTGGTGAGCATATTTATAATAGCTGATTTTAAGTTTTTTGTCTCATAAATTCAAAACACTGAGTGTCCTTGGAGTCAGTTTCTCTCTCTCTCTCTCTCTCTCTCTCTCTCTCTCTCTCTCTCTCTCACTCTCTCTCTCTTGTTTTTTAAGTAAGCTCTACACCCAACGTGGGGCTTGAATTCATGACCCTAAAGTCAAGAGAAGCATGATCTTCCACCTGAGCCAGCCAGGCACTCTTGGCCCTTAACTTCTAAGAGCTTAATCAAATATTTCAGTCAACATCCCAGAGAAATGTAAACTAAAAGTAACACATATCTAAATGCCACAAAAAGGTTAAATATAAATATAAGATAAATAAACATCATTTAAAACTTTTTTTAATGTTAATTTAATTTTTTAATGTTCATTTATTTTTTTAATGTTTTTTATTTATTTTTGACACAGAAAGAGACAGAGCATGAGAGGGGCAGGGGCAGAGAGAGAAGGAGACACAGAACTGGAAGCAGGCTCCAGGTTCTGAGCTAGCTGTCAGCACAGAGCCTGATGCGGGGCTTGAACCCACGAACGTGAGATCTGACCTGAGCCGAAGTCGGAGGCTTAACCGACTGAGCCACCCAGGCGCCCCTAATGTTTGTTTATTTTTGAGAAAGACAGATAGGCAGACAGACAGAGCCCTAGCAGGGAGGGGCAGAGAGAGAGAGGGAGACACAGAATCCAAAGCAGGCCCCAAGGCTCAGAGCTGTCACCGCAGAGCCTGATGTTGGGCCTGAACTAATGAACCATGAGATCATAACCTGAGCCTAAGTGGGACATTTATGTGACTTGACCACCCAGGTGCCCTAAGAAAGTTGGGGTTTTTTTATGTTTAATGTTTATTTATTATTGAGACAGGGAGAGACGGAGAGCCATTGGGGAGGGGCAGAGAGAGAGAGAGAGAGACACACACACACAGAATCCGAAGCAGGCTCCAGGCTCTGAGCTGTCAGCACAGCCTGACATGGGGCTCAAACCATGAACTGTGAGATCATGATCTGAGCTGAAGTCAGAGGCTTAAGTGACTGAGTCACCCAGGTGCCCCTCCCTAACAAATATTTTTTAAAATAGTTTCAGTTAGGAGCATCTGAGTGGCTCCACTCGTGGCTGTAAATAGAGAGCTGGAGAGAGTGTTTACCAAGACACAGTTTGTTAACAGCAGAACCATGACTAGAAACAAGTCAGACTTTTGCAGGGGCTTTTTTGTCTGTGCTCGTTGGCATATGTAGGTTCCTGGCTCATTCAGCTCTAAGTCTGGAATATATAAAGCAAAAAGAAAACTCTTCATCATATTATTCTTGGGTCCAAAGGTCCCTAGTCAGTATAACTTCTTTCCTACACCATTCAGAATCTTCTTATCTTTGTTTTATAATAGTGTCTAGAGTTTTTAGTTGTACTTACTAAGAGGGATGGGGAAATGTACTTCTATTCCATCTTCCCAGAAACAGAAGTCTGTAACCAATTTTGGATTTATAGTTTTGTATTATTCTCCTCTTCCTTTTCCCGCTTCTTCTCCCCCTCTTCCTTCCCCTCCTTGTTTTGTTTTAAAGGTGGTTCACAGGGGTGCTTGGGATTCTTTCGCTTCCCGTCCCCAGATCACCTCTCTCTCTCTCTCTCTCTCTCTCTCTCTCTCTCTCTCTCTCTCGCGCGCGCGCGCGCGCGCGCAAAAGAAATGGATAAAAATTTTAATAAATAAAGAGGATCCACAGATTTGCAATAAGTTTCAGGCCTCACAGAGCCTGGGTCCACCTCTGGGACTAGCACATGATAAGAAATTGATACATATTTTTTAAACAGGTAAACGATTAGATCTCATAATTAAGATGTAATAAAATTATGGTACTCAACATTGAATCCTGTGAAGAATGGTTCCCTTGGAATATTGAAAAATAACAAGGAAAAACATCTAATTTGGAACACCCCTCAAGCAGTGATACTAACTGGTTATCTTCAGTATCTTGGTATTCTGGGTAATGTGTTTTGGTTTTGAAAAAAAACACGACAACAACAAAAGCAGCTAAGTCGTGACTAATGGAGGGTCTTGCTTAATAGCTCTCAGATACATTTATAATTAGCACAAGATTTTGCCTTTCCTCTAAATCCTAAATACAAGCCTCACTGATCATTGATTCCAGCAGTTCTCAAATCTGACTGCATCCTGAAATCATTTAGGAAGCTTATTTCCAAGTGCAAAAGAGATGGAAAATTTTTGTACACGCCCTATTGGCAATTATTAAATTATATACTCTTGGACTTCTGAGCACCAATTTATAATTGGTTCCTGCCAAACTGCCACTGGAAAGTCTAGAGGAACTTAAAAATAAGGGGAAAAATCTGTATCAACAAGTCGATATGATCCAAATGCTTCAAACTTTAAACAATTCTGCTAAACAGAGTGTTGAATAAGACAAGACTGAGGAGAAATACCAGAGATGATATTCCAGTGTTCTTCCAAACAAGGCAGGATGTAGATAGGGTGGGTAAATAGAGGGCTTGGCAGTCTCCAACTATTAACCCCTAATTCAGAGGAATAAAGAGTGGTAGAAAGGATAGGTAGTAAGACTTTAGTGAAGCAGTTCAATTAAAACACCCTCTCTGCCTTCAAAAGGCCTGCCTTCCTTCCAAAGCCACAGGAGTTGGAAAGCCTCAGGGCAAGTACCTCTACACTAAATGTAAACCAGCAGGGGGTGAGGTAATTCCCCACCAGGAGGAAGTTGCAATAGAAAAGACACTGAATACAGTCACGCCATGTACATGGAGTGGGAACTGGATCAAATATAAAGTTAGAAAGCTGGCCCTCATACAAATATTTCATCAAACAAAAAAGAAGCTCTCAGGATGTTGGATTACAGACCTAGTCATGTAAATTTACACCAATGAGCTCTTAGTGGAGAAAGATTGGAGAGAGGATATTTAACAACACAACAGTGTATAATGTGGAGCCAAGAAGGAGCTCTTTCCCCTGTTTTAAAGTGAATAATTAGACTTAAAGAGACCTCTCCTTTTTCAAGAAAGAAACAACAACAACTGAAAAAAACTCGAAATGGAGCTTAAGGGACAATTCTGCAATGTAAATAAAAGAACCTAATAGCATGGAGAGAACAGTCTATTTTTCAATCCTGAATCCATCAAATATTCATTGAACACCTACTGTGTACCAGGCACTCTTCCAGGTACTTGGTGTACATCAATGAATCTTGCCTATACAGAGATTACATTGGGGGAGGGGAAGGAAATAGACAATAAACAATAGATTTTTTTTTTTAAGCCAGTATATGGGACACCTGGGTGACTGGTTAACCTGGCAATTAAGCCTCAGACTCTATTTCAGCTCTGGTCACGGTGTCAAGGTGTGTGAGTTCAAGCCGGAGAGTCGGGCTTTGTGCAGACAGCGTGGAGCCGGCTTGGAGTTCTCTGTCTCCCTCTCGCTCCCAAAAAATAAATAAACATTTTTAAAAAGTCAATATACCTATTAGAAAGAGATAAGAAATTTGGAAAAGAGAAAAAGACCAACTTAAGAAAGACCCAGAGTGCTGAGGAACACTATGGAAGATGAGGTGGTGATGCAGTATTTAACTAGCATGGTTAAGGAAGCCCTTGTTGAGAAGGTGGTATTTAAACCAAAACGTGGAGAATACAAGTTAAGTAACCGTATGTGTTCAGGAAAGGAGCACTGCAGCCACACCAAACAACTGTGCAGGGTCCCGGAGGTAGGAGTGTGCCTCGTGTGTTCATGCAACAGGTTTGAAAGCTAGTGTGGCTAGAATGTGATGATGGAAAGGTAGAGTGTATGTAGCCTTTGCAGAAAGGACATCTGTGGCATAATGTGACTATATTTTAAGGACTACTCTAGTAGCTTTGTTAAAAGACTGAAAAGTGTGGGGCAAAGAGAAAAGCAAGGTCAACTAGGAAGCTACTGCAGCAGTCCAGATAAGAGACAGTAGTGACTCAGGCCAGAGTAGCAAGGGAGGTGCTGGGATGTGGTCAGATTCTGGATATACTTGGAAAATGGACCCAACAGATTTTCTCATGAATTGGGCGTGGGAAGTGGGAGATAGAAGTCGAGGATGACTTCAAGATTTTTGGCCTA